>NC_056744.1:128048032-128085532 GCF_019279795.1 Protopterus annectens
AGTTACTGGGTCATGGTTTAAAGCCACAGAGAGCACCCTGGCAGTGCAGGGCTATAATGTCTTCTGCACATTTAGACCAGCTACTGTAGAGGAAGGAACAAAAGGTATCTCAATTTGCAACAAAAACAAGCATGCCTCGTTGCTGGTCAAACATTACAATGCCTTTGAGCTTCTTCATGTCCAATTTAACAGAGATAAAGTTTCATAATATATTCTTACAAGCTGTAGGTCCTCTTGTATGACCCAGAAAACACATAACACATACTTAAATGTACTGGAAAGACTCCCCATTTAACCCATATCTATGTTCATGGGTGACTTAAATTTCTCCACTATAAACTGTGAATCCTACATAACCCTAAACATACAAGCCCAGAACTCCTGGACTTGTAAACACAAACACCCTGAACCAACTAGCTTGTATACACATTAGGGGTGCTAACATCCTTAACCTGGTCCTAACAAACATGGGAAAAATTTGCACCCCTAATGTAATGTCCTCACTGTTCAGGTTGGATGATAAAGCTGTCGCCTTTGAAATAAAAATAAAAATTGGGACCCAGTTTATCCCTGGAACATATAGGAATTATTCTAAGACAAACCTCCTACTATTAGGTGACACCCTAGCAAATTGCCAAGACCCCAAAACCCAGAGAACACTACTGCCTATCCAGAATTGTTCACTAAAACCCTGTACAATCA
The DNA here is from genome assembly GCF_019279795.1 of Protopterus annectens. Lineage (NCBI taxonomy): Eukaryota > Metazoa > Chordata > Ceratodontiformes > Protopteridae > Protopterus > Protopterus annectens. The sequence continues at coordinate 128,048,735 of NC_056744.1, forward strand.
TTCTAATGGATGCACAGAGACAGCTGTACCTACCCAGAATAACCAGAGGACAAACTCAAAAACAAGCCACACTGGTGGAATCCCAGCATCAACTGATTGTATCACTACAGGAAGAAAACCATGGCAAAAATTAGGAAGTGCAAACTCCAGCAAGGTAAAAACTCCCTCATTAATCTAACAAGCAAGTAAGGGGAATAATCAAGTCTACCAAAGCCAAATTTGAGATAAAAATAGCATTCCCAGGTCAAGTACAATAACAAGGCATTTTTCAGCTATGCCCACAACCTCAAAAACAATATACAATGTACTAAACTAATTGTAAATGGAACCGCCTCCATTCATACCCCTTAACTGTACAGATTTTTGCAGAATGTCCAGATTTTTGCTTCATATTTTTCATCCATTTTTATAAAATGGTGGTTTTCTGGCAAATTAGTGGCAAATCACTAAAGACTGATGTTAGAAAATAATGACAGACATTTGAGTTTAAGACTTCATACTCTTCAGAAAATTCATGCTAATGCAAAATCTGTTATTCTATCAACTTTCTAAGTTTGCAAGAGTAATATTTAAAAATTGTCCCTATTTTTGGGCCTTTGTTCCATTTTTATTTATGGCTTTGTCTATATTTCTTGCTTTAAGAGGTTGAGAGGTGTGACCTCCAATGAACCATTAGATATAGCGAATCTAGTATTCAATAAATTTAGCTCTTACTTTACCCCCCTCATCCCATGACACCCTTCAGGAATTGCCCACAACAATAACTCTCTCAACTACTAGGGAATAGGTCCTCAATGCTCTCTCCAAGGCTATGAACATTATATCAATGGGTCCAGATAATATCCCAGAATGCCTCCTTAATAGGATGAAACATGACCTATCAGGACCACTAGAAGTTTTATTTACCATTAGCCTCTGGTTGGGGTTTATGCCAAGCAAATGGAAAACTGCAGCTTTCATCCCACTGCTCAAGGGTGGGCCATCTACAGATCCAGGTAACTACAGACTTATAAATCTAATTAGTCTCATATGCAAAGCCATGGAAAAAAATTATCATAGAAATGTTAAACAATGACATAGGAAACCTGACACTGGATCCAACCGGTTAGGTTTTGTCAAGTGCAGGTCATGCCGCAGGCAGAGAGCCTCTACACCCCTGGAAGGGCATTACTTACATATTAACACACACCCTGGAGGGCATAATTGCATTTAGAGAATGGGTTCTCTGTAAAATTGTTGTGTTTAACTTACTTATTTTTTATTACTATTTTTTTTATATATTTTTGATGTAAAATAGTTCCTCCGCCTAATGTTTTAAACTCTCTGTAGTATGTTAATAGTGTTTGAGGAAGCATTTTACATCCAAAATATAACACTTTAAAAAAATAACCAGGAATTTACTTTACTTTTTGGTGCCTTACTCCTAAATTGTTTGGTTCGCTGGCAGTCATTGGAAACTTGAAGTTACTAAATAATGACATACATTTGAGTTTTAGACTTTTCTTTCCTTCAGAAAATTCATGCTAACACAAATCCTTTACTTAAGCAACTTTGTAATTTTATAAGAGCAATAATTAAGCTCTTTTTCTATTTCAGAGCCTTTGCTTCCCCCTTTATTTTAGGCTTTATCCAGGTTTATTCAGCTGAAAGGTCCAGACACATGCAAACCTCTGTACTGCTGCCGCCAGTAGTCATCTCACTCACTCACTCAGTCTCTTTCAGATGCACACCTCTGCTTCAGACAATTTATGATAACGGAAACTCCGTTATTCAAGCAACTTTCTAAGTTTATAAGAGCAATATCTAAAATACATCCCTATTTTCAGGCCTTTGTTCCCCCCTTATTTGTGTCTTTGTCCAGATTTCTTGTGCTAAGAGGTTGAGAGGTATCGTCAAGAGATATTGGAACCTCATAACTAATGCTGCTGCTACCAGGGAAAAGGTCAATTGCTCTCTCTCACACACACACACACACACACACACACACACACACACACACACACACACACACACACACAGTCTCTTCTGCTTTTGTGCATGCATTCACTCACACATGAAGACAACAACATAAACACACATACTTAGCGAGCGTAAAATACTGGCAATCATTAATTTTTTCCTCTCTGAGCTCCATGGCAGCTTGATATGCTGCTGTTGTATGTATATATAAATACATGGGTGTTTGGATTAACTTCAAGTGATAAAACCTACACTTCATCCAAGCATAAGTTGTCTTAAAAGTGATCTAATAACAGTTTATCCAATTACAGCTCTGATAACAAGGAAAGTTTACAATTTTGTGTTATCTGATAGGTAGAACTGAAGCTTTTCTTACCACAGTGTGTTGGATTGTGCAAGTTTGTGATTCACTTTCAGTGTTTTCCTTTGGTTCTACTGCAGTGTAAAAATGGATTTGTTAGATAAAATTGGATGACATTGGGGTAGGAAAGTGTGTGTGTGTGTGTGTGTGTGTTTCCAGGTTAGGGGTAGAATAAGGACTAAGGAAGGTGGTAAGCTGTATTATTGTGCATGTGTGCTGATGCATGTGAAGTGATTTTGTGTGTGTGTGTGTGTGTGTGTGTGTGTGTGTGTGTGTGTGTGTGTGTGTGTTGTTTAGTGGTACTGTTAGGGAAATATTTTTTTCATAAGGTACTGTGTCAGGGTTGAGGTATGGGTAGGGGCAATGTAAGATTAGTACATGTGTGAGGAAGGGCAGTAGGCAGTGGCAGATTATAATAGGGGTGAAATGTGTGGTCACTCAAAGCCTACACCTTTGGGGGCTTAGGACCAAAAAATACTATGACTTGCAATGTTGCACAGTAAAAATTCTCTGCTCCAGAGGTTGTGGTTCTGCCACACATAAAATAACTTCTGTTTACAGAACAGGGCAGCCAATAGTAGTGCACTTTTCACTGGATTGTTCTCCCACAGTACAGGAAATGAATGAGTGTAAATGGTACTTTGAATGGCATGTATTTCATGCAGTATGGAAAGAATGTTTATTTTGCATGAAGCAGGCTGCAGAAGCACTCTTACACTGCTGAAATTCATGGCATGGATTTTATCTTTTGCTTACTACTGACATTGCATTGTGTGCATGTGTGTGTGTGTGTGTGTGTGTGTGTGTGTGTGTGTGTGTGTGTGTGTGTGTGTGTGTGTGTGTGTGTATTTGTAAGTGTGAATGTGTGTGTGTGTGCTGAAAATGTGAAAACATGTTTTGTTTTGTTTAGAACATTTTGTAAAAGTTGAAATAAAGTTTTTAAATGAAATCTAAATCTCGGTGATAATTTTAGAAGAAAAGAAGAATGTAATATGTGCACTGACAGGTTTGAACAGTGTTTATGGTAACTGGAGAGAGATAGCAAAGTTATGTGATACTGGTGCAGCTAACAGCTGGGGCCAGATTCATTACCAGACATAAGGCAATATTTATCCAAGATCTGTCTCTGACTCTGAAAGTGTATGCTGCAACAATATGGCATTATCAGACATTCAAGTACATCAGACCTGTACTGAGTGATGACAGAGAGGATGTTGTATGCAGTAATACCTCTGATTTTTGTATGACTTCTGGGTTGTTGAAAAAAAGCTGAAGCAGCCTTTATATTGTCTTTAACTGTTTTGCTTTATTCATTGCACTAAAGAATTAATTGATTCATTAATAAGCCAGGATTGTGTAATGTAACCTAAACATGTTGCATTTTAATAGCCTAAACATGTTGCATTTTGATAGCCTAAACATGTTGCATTTTAATAGCCTAAACATGTTGCATTTTAATAGCCTAAACATGTTGCATTTTGATAATATGCTTTTGCAGTATCTTCTTTGCTGCCTCTAGCAATTGTAAATTAGTCAACTAGTCTGTATTACTTGGAGTGATGATCAGAGCCATCTGATCTTCAGCATCTATTATGCAGTCATTGTTGCATATTATTGTGATGCAGTCTTCTCTGCAAACTCTGTAAGATTTCTGCATTTAGTTCAAAAGTATTAATCTTGTAGTTAGTGTAGAGTACTAAAGCTCCAACTTGCTAATGAACTGCTTCTTATGGGAAGGATGCAAGGTTTAAATCTTTCCCCTTTCATTTATCTAGTGTGTGACATTGAACAAATCACTTAACCAAACAATGATTTGGAGACATTTAGGAATTTGGGCTCGGCTTCTTAATGGTATCCTGGAATGTATGCATAGTAATTATGAACATGTTGTTTGTTCTGTTTGCCAGCCATTCACCTGTTTCATAGCTGATATAGTTCAGGAAATGTTATGGCAATCTCATCAGCACACAATTTGTCAATACACTGTAGGTGATTTATTCTTCAAGGGTAGCATGCATTGTATTTGTAGATGAAGCACTGGTATTCAAAGTTGTTTACCAAAACCAAGCTCTGCATTACTAATAATTCTCTTTAATGTGGATTTATGCAGATGACTTTTACTTCTGCAGAGAATTTGCATATTGACTTAGTATGTTATTAAGCGGTTAATACTTCTTACGCTCTCGTAAATATACTTCTATTTAAACTACACAGCACTTGGCTGGGTGTTATGGTGTGATGCTAGTGATCTTTATACAATTTCATATAATTAACCCAAAGCTACCAATAAAATGCATGTAATTTATTTTTATAACAAGAAGGGGTGTAGGCAATCAACAAAGTGGCTATAACTGCTGGTGGGGAGCTATTTGTGGATGAAAAAATCTTATGCTCTTATCTGGTAATTTTTAAAGTCTCTTTAATCTGGCTTTGCAGGACTAGTATGCATGTATATGTATGTGAATTAAGTTGGTGATTGTGTATTTTGTGTGAAACAAATCTGAAATATGTGACTTTGGTCATTAACCTGAGAAGGATGCAGTCAAAAATGTAGTTATAATTACTGGGTTTGGGGGATGTCTATGGATTAAAATGACAGATCCTGCTAAGTTGATAAAGTTTAAAAGTCATAAGTCTGTCTTTGCAGGACTTTGTAGTGTGCATTTGTGTGAAGCAAATTGGAATACTGTACTGTGGTCATGTTTAATCACAATCAGGCATGTGATGTTTACACAGTCAATAAAGTGGCCATAACTGTTGAGTTCACGTATTGGTAGATTATAATAGCAGCAGTTTGAGTGGTCTTTTATGCCTGAAATGTTCTTAAATGGGTACTTTTGCCATTATTGTATCATGCAGTTTGTTTTACTGCCTACTAGAAAAATGCTCAAAACTACAACTTTAAAACTCTAACAAATATTGCTGTAGTAAACAAAAATATAATTTAAAACAATCAGGAAGATGAATCAAAGAAGACATACATTTTTGAATATTCCTAAAAATGTGTGCAGTAACCCATGACTGGAAAACAGCCCAGGACCAAAGCATATTTAATCTGCCATAGGCATGAGGGCTTTGCCCCACAGACCAACTTGCTCATGTGTGCATGAACCTTAGCCCTGCCCTTTATCCCACCCAAGCACAGCAACTTACAAAAAATCCTTTCCATCACAATATCACAAGTGTGTCTGAGGGTACTATTTGATTTTGCAGTGTGTTATTTTTTTGCTTTACAATGTCTATATCTAATGTTAAAACACTGAAACATGTAAGACTGACATGTAGTGCACATGCTCCAGGGATTACGTGGGGTAGGTTAAACCAACAGCAATTGTTTTTGCAACCCCCTCTGCACCCTTTCGTGTGGGGAGCTGCACTCTCTGCTAATTATAGATATATATTCACTCCAAGACTGCACAATTCCCATACAAAGGGATTGTCAGTCTTGTGCACATGTTGACCATCTGTTTCTGTCAACCAAATGGTGTTATCTAAACAGACATCTACATTGTGCATGTTTGACTTTGGGTAATGCCCCCATATAGCTATTTATCTAGCTCTTTCTCTGTATATATATATATATATATATATATATATACAAATACAGATGCAGATACACAGAAAGCTACACATACCCATAACCCATGAAAAAAATGCAAGTCAAAAAAATCTAGCATTAGAATACTAATAGTAATGTATGGGAAACCCATATCTCAAAAGATTCATGTTCCTTCATACTTTTATTACATCTTGTGCCCTCAGACAAGCTATAAAATCAGGTTTAGGCAAACTATTTCATGCCACTGACATTTAGGAGGCTAGGAAAACACTGGAGTCTAGTGGAGCTCTGGGTGATTTTTTTTTTTACAAAAGATTCAAAGCAGCAGTTTAGAAGCCTTTAAGTCTTTCATTAAAGGTGGGCAGAAGAAGATCTTTCCCTGGCTGTATAATGAGGGACAGTATTGTATCCCTTCACAATGAATGATACATCATACTCTTTGCTATAATCTTAGTCAGCTGTTGGAAATCCCCGTGTTTGCGCAGGGATATGTGATGTCATACTTTTCTAATTCCTAACGCTGAACTAAGAATCAGGGCTGTATCATATACACCTCCACTCCTTCTCTACCTTTACTTGTTTATCCCCAACCTGGCATAAACAGATTTTATCTCATTCCATTTATTTCTTTAGTGCATAATTGTTTCTTGTCCATTTGATTACATTTACTGACTTGCCAGTATTGGATCCCTGATAATTTTCTTGTTATATAAAATATTTTCTGTATTAATTTTTTTTTCCCAGAATCTAGTGCAGCCTATTTTGTTTGCTGACTAAAAATTAATATATAATGCTATGTGATTCTTTCCATTAGAAATAATAATACAAGTTCAAGCATTTCATGTGATGCTCTGAGAGGTACAAAGTACAGTTGTGTACACTTACCATAAATGTAGATGTTCGAGTGTATTCACTGTTGCAGTCATTACAATTGGGTTATCCTGCTGGCAGGCTACCCTCAGTCAGCCTGAATTCCAAAGTCTAGGTCCGGCATCAGTTGCTGTCGCCTCTTCTCTGATGTCAGTGCACCAGGGGTATAAAAGATGCAGCCGACGCCATTTTCTTCAGTTTTTCTTGCCCCAGATGTCAGGTGCCCTAAAAGGGTAGGCTAAAAATATGTCAATAAAACATGCATGTACCAAAGTATATATTTTGCCTTCATCTACAAGCAAATACACCACATAGGTTGTATAGAATAGAGAAGTACAGTTAAGTTCCAGCAAAGACATGGGGGATGGCGAGTGGGTAACCTGGACTGCAACAGTGAATACACTCGAACATCTATGTTCTTCGTGTTTCACTGTTGCAGTCATTACAATTGGGTTGAATCCAAAAGCTAAGGTTGGGAGGCTGGAGCTAAATAGCATTGGGAGTGGCTATGAGGCCCTGCAGAACTGCAGTGGCAAAGCCTGCCCTGGATTTAGAGTAGAGTGGTAAGTGATAGTGCTTTGTGAAGGTGTCCACTGAACTCCAAGTAGCAGCCTCTAAAATATCTTTGGTTGGTACTCCCCTGAGGAAGGCTGCTGAAGTGGCTGCTGCTCTGGTTGAATGTGGCCTAATGCCCTTAGGTACTGGCTTGCCATGTTGTGAGTAGCAGAAATGAATGCAGTGGCCTATCCACTTTGAAATAGTCTGCTTTGAGATAGCCTTTCCTTGTGATCCTGCAGCATATGCCACTAGTAATTGCTCTGTCTTTCTGAAAGCTTTGGTTCTGTTCAAATAGAAGTGTAGCTGTCTGTGTATGTCCAAAGAATGCAGAATTCCCTCCCCCTTATTTTGTGGGTTTGGATAAAAGGTAGGCAGATGAATAGTTTGGTTAAGGGCCACACTGGACACTACCTTAGGCATACATGTCGGGTTTGTCCTCAGAGAAACCCTGTCTGGGTAAAAAATGATAAAAGGTTACACAGCCATGAGTGCCTGTAGCTCTGAGACTCGTCTTGTAGAAGTTATTGCTAGGAGCAGAGCTGTTTTCCAAGATAAAAACTTTATATCAGCTGTAGCGGCTGGCTCAAAAGGAGGCAGGGTGAGTTTTTCCAAGACATAATTGAGGTTCCATGCAGGTATTGGTGATCTCCTTGGAGGCCTTAAATTGTTGGCCCCTCTGAGGTACTGTCTTAACAAAGGATGAGAAAAGATTGGTGGCTCTGTATTGTAATGAGCCGAAATGGCAGAGGCATGAATTTTTATAGATGAAAAGGATAGGCCTTTGTTCAGCATCTCAGTCAAGTATTGTAAAATCTGAGGAATATTTGGTACAGCTGTGTCAGTTCCTTGTGCCTGGTTCCAAGCACAGAATCTCTTCCATTTTCCAGCATAGGATTTTCTAGTACTGGGCCTCCTGGCCTCCAAAATGACATCCATCACCGCTTTAGTGAGAGGTGTGTTTTGTATGACTACATTATCCGCCATGCTGCCAGATTTAAGGTCTTGAGTTGGCTGTGCAGGATCTGATTGTTCTGCTGGGACAGTAGATGAGGCACTTGAGGTAAGGTCCAGGCTGGGCATTGAGACAAGTTCCTTAGGATTGGGTACCAGTACTGGCGTGGCCAGTCTGGGGCAATCAGTATCATTTTTGGCTTTTCCTGTCTGACCTTTAGGAGTACCTTGGGGAGGAGAGGCAGAGGAGGAAAGGCATATGCTGTTAAGTTTTTCCAGCTGAAAGATAGGGCATCCACTTTCCATGCTTGTCTGTGATAAGTCCTTGTGCAGAATCTCTTTAGTTGGCAGTTGTGAGGTGAGGCAAATAGATCTATGTCCGGACATCCCCATTTCCTTGTTACCATGCCGAAGACTTGTGGATCCAATTTCCATCGTGGGGATCCATGAGGTTTCTGCTTACTTCATCTGCCAGAGTATTTATCTTTCCTGGCAGGAATTGTGCCTGCAGATGTACTTGGTAAGTCAATGCTGTGTCCCACAAAGTCATGGCTAGTCTGCAAAGGGAGTAAGAATGAGTGCCTCCCTGCTTGTTTATATACCACATGACCGTGGTATTGTCTGTCTTTATCAGTAGTTGTCCCAGATGACGTAGGTCCTTGAAGGTTGTCAGGGCATTTTGAACAGCTAGCATCTCTTTTTGATTGATATGTAGATGCATTTGGTTTGTGGACCATGCGCCTTGAATACATCTTCCTGCCATGTGGGCTCCCCAGGCATAATCCGATGCATCCATTGTTAATGTCTGTGTGGCTGGGGGTAGAGTGAATGGCTGTCCCTTGTTCTGTTGACAGGCTTTCACCCACCATCGAAACTCCTGTTGCAGGCAGGGAATGAGAGTAACTATTGTTTCCAGGCTGTGGCAAGGTTGAGTCCAAACACTTTTTAGGTACCATTGACATTTCCTCATATGCAGTCTTGCATGTGGAATTAGTAAAATGCAGGATGCCATGAAGCCCAAAGCCTGCAGAATTTTTCTTGTGGATAACTGGGCATTTGTTGCCAACAGTTTGAAATAGGTAGTCAGTTGCCTTTGTTTGTCTGGCATGAAATAAGCCATCTGGGCAGTTGTATTTAAGCTTGCACCCAGGACTATTATCTCTTGAGAGGGTACTAGTTTTGATTTCTGTTCGTTGACTGCGTACCCTAGGCATGGTAGTAATCTCTTTACAAACACCAGATGCTGTAGTAGAATGTCCTTGTTCTCTGCTTGAATGAGGCAGTCATCCAAGTAAGGATATATTTGTATTCCTCTTTGTTTGCAGTATGCAATTACTGGTGCCAGGCACTTTGTGAAGACCCTGGGTGCAGTAAATAAGCCAAAGGGCAGTGCAGAGAATTGGTAGTGCATTGAGCCAGCTTTGAATCTGAGGTATCTTCTGCATGTTTGTCTGATTGGGACATGCATGTATGCCTCTTTTAGATCTAAAGTCACAAGCCAAGTCTTCTTGCCCAACATGGGCAGAAGCTGCTGTAGAGTCAACATTTTGAATTTTGGAATATCCAGATATGTGTTTAGAATAGATAGGTCCAGTATTGGTCTCCAGGTTTTGTCCTTTCTGGGTACCAAGAACAGTCTTGAATAGAAACCTTGTCCCTGCTCTTGCTCTGGTACTTGTTGAATGGCCCTCATGTCCATGAGGGATGAGACTTGTTTTTGTGCCTCTGCCCATTGATGTTTTGGCAGGTCTGGCCAACCATTTGCCCTTGGCAGGGTATGGAAGTGAAACTTGTAGCCTTGTGAAACTATATTTAAGACCCATTTGTCCTGAGTTATTATGTGCCAATTTTGAGAAAAAAGTGCTAGTTTTCCCCCCTAAAGGTGCTGCCAGAAGATAAGTGCTTGGCGCAGGCAGGGGGAAGTCATTGGGACTATTTCCTGTATGGCTGTGATTTGTCTTCTCCAGTTTTGGAGGTAGAAGCTCCCCATTGTTTAGACCTGTACGGACCTTGGGGCTGGGCTGTGCCTCTAGGGCGTCTGTATCTGCCCCTTTGTGGCCTGTCTGACACTGGAAAGGATCAATTCTTTGTAGGCCAGTGTCTACTAAATCTTGGTGGCTGTACCTGTAAGAAATCCTTGACTGTTTGCATAAATTTAGCTTTGTCCTCCATTTTCTTTAACACCTCTTCTGCTTTAACACCAAACAAAACATCATGCTGTAATGGAGCATCTAATAATTTTGCTTTAACATAATCAGGTAGATTTTGTTTCTTTAACCAAGCATGCCTCCTAATGACAGAACCTGTAACTGTGGCCCTGCAGGAGGCCTCCAGAGAATCAAAACCACATTGCAAAGTATGCTTTCCAACTTGTTCAGCTACATGCAATAAATCCTGCATTTCTTTGTTTTCTGCACATTCAGAATTTATCAACATTTTCTGTTTAAGCAGTGACATAATATATTGCTGATATTTGAGCATATGAAACTGACAATTTAAAGCCCTTATAGCCAAGGTAGCAGAAGTGTAAATCTTTTTTCCCCATCTGTCCAGTGCCCTAGTATCCCTGTCAGAGGGAGTAGGGTTTTTTGCAGTGGAAGCCTTAACCCCTTTGGGACCCTGAGAGATAGTTTCTGGGTCAGCAGCAGGGTTTTTGAAAAGGAATTTATGAGAGTCTGTAACCCTGTAGTACCTGTCCGGCTTAACAGGAGCTGGAGGTAAGGAGTCAGGGGTCAGTCTGGACTCTGAAAATACATCATCTACAATATCTAACACAGGTGGAATAGCTAGGGGTCTGTGTTGTGGTAGTAAAAGGAAGTATCTGAGCCTTTTCTTAGATTCTGAATAATCTTGGCTCTCCCAGTGGAAATGCTCCCTCATGGTATGTAAAGTTTCCCCAAAAGAATAATCCTCAGGAGGAGAGGCTGAAGGGATAGATTCTTCAGCATCAGAATCCTCATAGGGAGGAAGAGAGTATTCCTGATCAGAAGAGGAATCAGATGAAATGGAAACCTGATCTGAAGATTCATATTCTGTCTCTTGCCTAGACCTCTTATCAGGAGGGGGATGGGAACCCCTGATCAAAGTAATTAGGTCTTCGGCCATTTTGAGCATCTGTTTTTTAGGCATGGAGGCCTGTCGATGAGGCTGTTGTACTTGTTTCTTTGCCTTTAAAGGTGCTTTAGTCTTTGCCTTTGAAGCTGAAGTCATTTTAACATATAACAGAGTAGGTCTGAAAACACTCTCAGAAGCCGATGCCTGCTCAGTGGCTCTGGACCCATCTGAGGGATTAGTTTCCGAAGGTCCAATACCTTGAGCTTCCAGCGGCCTGGTCGACTCCACATGGATGTCGGTATCGGCCTGCGAGTCTAAAGTAGCGGTCGTCAGGGGCTGCGAAGGTGCCTCACTGAGAACCGGTGAACCGGCGACTGGCTTTAGAAGTAGCCTCATTGTCGGTTTTGGACCTCGGATGCCTGTCCTTATCTTTGCATTTCTCGTGAATTCCAGTAGTCGGATGGCAATCCAACGACATGGTATAGTTAAATCTTCTGCCAAAATAGTGAAATGCAAAATCGTACTGACGCTTGATAGTGCGTTGGTTAAATCTAGCACAAAACCGACAACTAGCAACGTCGTGGTCAGGGCCTAGGCAAGGAATACAGTAAGAATGAAAGTCCTTATGAAGTATTTGCTTCCCACAAGAAATACAATTATTAACTTTTTCTGACATCGGTCTGGAGCAAGAAAAAAGTTTCCACAACAGGGTACTTAGCTTTTAGTGAAGACTTCGGATCCGAAATTCGAACATGAAAATCTCAGGAGTCGGCCAACTGGCACTTGCAAACTGCTTTTGCTTCGGGCACCGCGCGGAAAGAAAGACTGAAGAAAATGGCGTTGGCTGCATCTTTTATACCCCTGGTGCACTGACGTCAGGGAAGAGGCAACAGCAACTGACTCCGGACCTCGACTTTGGAATTCAGGCCGACTGAGGGTAGCCTGCCAGCAGGATAACCCAATTGTAATCAAAAATGACAAAAGGAGAAAAGGCAACAGCCAAAAAACAACGCCAGTTCCACAAAAAGTTTAATCCAGCTTAGCGCCTCGGCATAATAGCCTTCAATGAGTACAAGTTACAAAAACACACCCACTCCAATATATACCACAATTAATTAAACAATTATATAAATTAATCAATCAGAAAACAAAATACTATTTAAAGAGAGAACTTCTAATATAAGAAAAAACTAACAATACTAGTAATAAAAAAACTTATAATAAACTTTTCCAGTTTACTTCTAAATTTAAACCATTAGGTGACATAGTGTTATATTTCAGAATGTAAATAGTTTCTTTAAATAACAAGATATTTTTAATTAATCTATCATCACCTTTCTTGATGAAAATTTTTTCTAAAATACAACATTCAAATAGTTCAACATTACTATTATGACACTCCATAAAATGTAAAGCAATTGGGCTAGTTAATACTCTTCTTTTTATATCTCTAATATGTTCCTGCATTCTAGTTTTAAATTTTCTCTGTCTCACCAATATAATATAATTTACATGGACATCTAATACAGTAAATAACACCTACAGAATTGCAAGAAAAATTATTATTAGGTCTAAATAAAATTCCATTAATATTATCAAAATATGGTTTTACATATTTACATATACTACACTGGCCGCAAACACTTGTACCAAATATATCTAAATTATAATATTTAACCCAATTGTAATGACTGCAACAGTGAAACATGAAGAACATCTGCATAGTTGTTATACTGATACTGATTATTTTATTAAGTCATTGCTATAAAATGCAGAAGATTCTCCAGAAAGAATTCCACCCTGAAGGAAGAGACTAAAAAATAGTTACTAACAATGGATATTCTTGTAGAGTACTATGGAAGCTGTATAGTGCCAAAATGTTTTGTTCTTTGCGTTCCAGTCTACATTTCTTACCTCCACTGACAAGTCATTGTAATATCAAAAATGCTGCAGTATTTCTCTCTAAGACATACAGGGGTTTCCTGTATTTCTGGCCAGGATTCACCAGTCGCAAAAAAAGATGAGGGGTTAATAAGGACTACTCAGGAGTTTTTGAGTTCCGACACTGCAAGCAGAGGCCCTCTCCATTCCTGTAAAGTTCTTTATTTCCTTTATAATGCCCATCCTGGAGGGTATTACTGTGCTTAGAAAATAAGCTGTCTTTTAAATTGTACTTTTTTATTATTAGTATGTTTTTTTTTTTAATTTTTGTTGTAAAATAGTTCCTCCGCCTAAAATTTCATAGTTCTCTAGAATATGTTATTGGAGGACATATTTTACATCCCAAAATATACATTACATAAGTATTTAATGTCCGCACCATTCTCCACACACACACACACACACACACACACACACACACACACACACACACACACACACACACACACACACACACACACACACACACACACACACACACATTTCCAGTACTTCTGCTTCCTCATTGTATCACTGTGAAAGTTCTTTATCTCTGTACTCCTTACCCATCTCTGGGTTATTTCTGTGTTTCTGCAGACCCTGCATGCTTTGAATTTCTTGTAGCTCTATAATGTGCAGAAATATGCTGCTTGCACTCCTCTCTGAAAGGTAGTAATCCAATATCTGAGAAGAAATGTGTCTAAAAAGCTTTTATTCCTCTGAGATGACAGGTGCTCTTTAAACTTGAAATTCTGAACTCATACACTTTTTTCTAAAATAATCACTGACCTGTGTACAAAGGACAGTGATATAATTTATCTTAAAGGACTTTTTGAAGAACTGTGACAGCTACTATAGGCTCACAACAAAGAATATTTATTACCTGATTTTTGTCCCTAGTCTAGTGACCATCTGCTCATCTTCGTTACATGAACACGATGTTATGGGCTTCATCACCTTTACAGCTACCTGGATATGCTTTGGATATTTTGACACCAGAGTCATCAGTTTACCTTGAGTAAGCATGTCTTTGGTATGAGACACAGCTGGTCAGTCTGTCAATGCAGACATTTATAAGAAAAAAATATGTTTTTTTCTTTTCCAGAATATAATTACAATCTGAAGTTTGCAAAACTAATAACTTTTTGCAGCCTAGTAATGATACATGTTCGTAGTTTTCTGTTAACACTTTTAATGTGAGCCATATTTCTCCCATCTAGATTTTCAGAGTGATAGTTTTATCAGCTAACTGCCTTCTTTGAGAAGCAGGAACACAAAAAGAGTTCTTTGTGGTGTCATCTCACTTGCTGAGGTAGCAATACTTTTCAGCAAACACTGAAGCAGCTGATGGGAATAACTTGTGACAAAAATGAGGTAAGGCATACTGAAACAAATGTGAAAATTACGGCAAAATAATGCTTCAAGGCTTGAAATAGTGCAGCTAGACAATAAGTAAAAAAATAAAAGTTTATTGTGTCTAAATGCCAATGCCACTAAAAAAAATTACCCAATTCACACAGTATGTTGCAAGGTATGAGAATGATTCAGGTAAGTAATATGGTACAATGTATAATACACAGAGACTTTGGAATATGATATTTAATCTGACTGTTTTTTTTTTTTAAACTTGATAATTGACATGCCGAATTGATGTGGCATCCACCATTTTCAGACCTGACCCTTTAATGAAGAAGAATACAAATTCAGTTGTGATAATGAAATTTCTACCAGGAACATATTATATGAACCATTCACCCTAGGATCAGTTTTGATGTGAATACTGAGTGTAGTTGTATGAGCAGGTGTGATACAAAATCATAAGGGGTACAAATATATGAAGCTTCCACCAGATGTTAAATATAAAATTTAAGTGCAGCTCCAACCTGATTCGTTGAAGGCAACTGCGTTTAGGCCAGTTTAGCCAAATGGTGAAAATCAAATGCAAATGAGAAGATAATAACATGTAAATGAGGAAAGCCTGAAAGCTGTGTGATGATCTCATGCATAGGCAAGGGCCATGACATTCAGGTAGTGGTACCTCTAGTAAAAAAATCACATAAGACAATATTTGATACATGCAGTGTTACCTGTTTGCTATGCTGTGTGGTACATGGCTTAGTGTCATTGTACATCAGACACTTTCATTCATTTTTAAATAAATGTTTTTTTACAGATAACTACTTGTATGCTTTATGAATTTTGTTAAGTGGCAGCACATTTGCACTCCGATGCCTAATTATTAACTGTGAGCTGTACAGTTAATGGTGAAGTCATAAAGAACAATGTTTGCATTGAGTATTACTCACCTGCTTTATGTGTTTTGTTCAGTGGCACACAATTAGATATTCTACTTATATGAACTTATACAGAAATGGTTTTCAGTAGTAGTAGCAGGGATGGAGCAGGACTGTTAATTATCTGACAGATGTTTAGACAGAAGAGTAAGTCGTAACTGAATATAACATTTTTTGTGACACTTATACATGCAGTTTTCTACCTGAGAGATTAGGAGTTGACTGTTACTTGAAAGGAAAGTTGTATTAGATTTCTTGTATGTCCTGGTATCTTGTTACTGCTTTTTCACATATAACAAGTTCTCTGCAGAGATACTACTGGGTGAGTATTAATGCACTGCTTTACTGAACATGGATCTTAAAATAAGGTGTCCTGAATGTTTGTTGCTGGCTGTTATTGTTTGGTGCATGGTCACATTAAACTGCACATCAGATTAATCACTCCAGTCATGGACACAAATCCTTGTGTCATAATAATTAATGTCATTCATCATTTGTGCAGTTCTGAGGGTCAAGTGGCAACAGTGCTAGTTTCACTGGCAGAATATATCATAGTAGCACATGCACAGACTTACCCCTACACTCTCCCCTGCACAACCATACAAAAATGATCCCCACACTTTTTTCTCTTATTTTTGTGCAGTATCAACAGTGTGTCCCAGGTGTTGTGAACTGTTATGCACTGATATCCATGCATGAGAATTAATGGTTGTGTGACTTTCATTACTTATGGTCTACAATGCCACTTACAGATTTAAGGTGTCATACACAAAGTCCCCTAAGGATAGTATAGGTGACAGCTCCAGTGATTATCAGTAAGTGCTGCCATGTGATGCTGAGTTACTGTGATGGAATGAACTACTGGTTGCAGACAAACTTCTAGACACTGATCTTACAGTAAAGTTCTGCTACATGTTGTGGAAGGCTGATGAGGCCGACATGCCTTCCTTTGGATTATGTCACCCTTACTCTTTGCAACACTTTCTTTAGAATCACATAGACTGTGGCCTGTTCTGTTTCCATGTGTGCAGACAATCCTCTGTCTGCATCCAGCTGTGCTTGCTATGTGACTCTGGTAAGTCTTTATTACTGTGTACATTGAGTCAGATATGGATGTTGTGTGTGCCACCATACTGCACATGACAATCATCATGTGTGCCACCATACTGCACACGACGATCTTTCATGTGTGCCACTATACTGCACATGACGATCATGTGTGCCACAATACTGTACATGACGATCATCATGACATTGTCCTTCTCCTTCACCATTCCCATGTTCTGATGTAATTACTAATGTATAACCTGCAATACTCTAATCATCTCTAGCCAACTGTCTGTGGAAATGGCCTGTGCCTGAACAGTATCTCGGCACATCTGCTGCTCGGCAGCCAAGGCCTTCCACGTCTGAGGAGATAGCTGTGAGATATACTTTTGCTGGTACTCCTTTGCACAGGTGTGACAGTAGGTATTGCTAACTCTGAAATGGTAGCATCTTCCTCAAGGTATTTGGGTTGATCTCAAGAGGATGGTGTTGAGGTACGTGGTGTACTCCTTCTCCCGGTTGTAATGTTTGTGGCGGTATATAGTGTACTCCTTCTCCCATTTGTAATGTTATGTCCTCATTCTGCTGAACATGTTATGGCCTATGCAGTTTAGTAATCTGCTCTGAGGTTGGGGGCCCTGCATGTATACCATGGGACTCTGTGCCACTGTCCTCAGACTGTGTTATAAATATGAGAGTTATGTCATTGTCAACATTCATTCTGCTGTCAACATCCGTGTGCAGACACAGTGGAAATGTTTGGTTCTGGTGCTGACTTTGTGAAGGAATAAGTAATGACAGGGTTGCTGATACCTTAGGCAAAAAAATAATTTATCTATAAACAGATGATGCACACACTTACCATGCAAACAGGGGTCACTTTATTGCATGCTCAAACTGGATGGGGTACCTGATAATGAAAAATGTTATAGGTTATGTGTAAACCAGTATCCTGGGCAGTATATGTGAATATGAAGTATTGCCATCAGCTATGCACTAACCTTTATACTGCATGACTGCAGCCACAGGTTTTGCATCCAGGAAGAAAGAGGTCATTGTCTCCCTCTACTCTTCCCTCATTAGGCCAATCATTGAGTACAATGCCCCATTTGGCATGTACCTCACTAGACACCTGCAACAACTGGAGAGGTCACAAAAGTACTTCACAAAGAGGATCCTAGGCCTTAAATACTTGTCCTATATGGACAGACTAAAAAAACTCCAACTATTCTCTGTCTGATATCGCCTACTTATAGGCGATCTCTGCTTGACTTACAAAGCCATGTCTGATCCAGCTCTGTTAGAAATGCTACATCTAAAGAAATCCCAATTCCTCCACACTACACGCAACAGAGACCTCAACCTCCTTGCCACAATTAACAGGACAAGCTGGAGGGACAGGTTCATAACCCAGAGACTGCCCATGCTATGGAATAGACTTCCCATACATGTCTAACAGAGCACCTCACTGGCCCTCTTCAGGAGAAATCTTGATGAGTGGCTGGGAAATAGAAAATTCACCCCAGGGGATCACTCCACTGGCTCTACTCAACAGAGGTACTGGGAAATAAGGTCGGGTGGCACGATGCCAGGGCCATCCTATGGGCTAGGCTTGTAAAGGCTTCATGCCTATTAGCCTAGTACACACCTATGAACATATGAACCTATGTTGTCCACACTACCTCTGCTTCCTGTGGCTTTTGTCATCTGCATCATAATCATCAACCCTTTATGGAGTGAGGGGTCTAAATGGAGAGATGATAAGGGGTCTGAATGGAGAGATGATAAATCAGCAAGTAAAGGAGAGAAGTATTGCTGGAATTGAATTCATCCTCAAGTCTTGGCGAGTACCTTTACGAGGTGGGCTCTGGTTTGCAGAAAATCTCACTAAGACGATGCCAATATATATATTGTATTTTATATTGCATATATCATGGACAGAAGTAGGTTAAAAATAAAAAAAGATAGATGGGTGCACAAGACCCAGGATTAAAAAGTTCCCAATCCTGGTAGGTGCACTGCTACCAGGACAGGAAAAAAATGACAGTGTAGAATCCTCAAGACATGAAAACATTCTTACAATGGGGCTACGCTAGGACTAGGGGGAGGATGCCCCCCCCCCATTGTAGAAGGAAGTATCAGTCCACAAAAATCACAAACACTGATAGGCCAGAAAAGAGCCATACAGATGACAGAGTGGACTATTGAGAATAAGAAAGAAATGATGTATTGTTACTATTATACAAGAAGCCCAGAATTGCCAGACAGAAGATATATGAAAAGATTAAAAGAGAAATTAGAGGAAAGAAAAATACTTCTACAAGAAACTGTCAGAAGCTCCAAATGCAAATTTGTGTTCATTAATTCAGCAGATCCATAAAAGACACTATATAGACCAAAAAAACGTGGGCCATTTGGACAAAAAATGAGGAACTGCAAAAATATAAATATTAAAATGTAGAAACTTTTGAAAAGTACAAAAAAGAAATACGGACATGGGAAAGAAAGACAGATGTGGTGCAATATTTATGCAAAGGAGAAAAGCACATTAATCAATACAGAAAAGGCAGCCCCAAAGATGTTTGAAGAGAAACAGAGGCAAAAAGGTATACAGATATGTAAATTTTCACAATTAAAAAAAAACAAGATCACAAAGAGTGAACGTAGAACACCAGATTAGTCAAGGAGAATTAAAAAAAATAGAAACTGAAGTTATGGAATACTTGCAAAGTGAAAGATTTAGTGAAGAAATTCTAACACAGGTTATATCACAGCGTGATGAAACAATGAGACCCCAGAGTAAGGAGAAACAGGAGGAGCAGGAGACATCTGAGGAAGAAATATGGACATAGGAAAGAAAAAGAGATTTAATATGGTGCAATATTTATAGAAAGCAAAAGTAATCAATACAAAAAGAGCAGCACCAAAGAGATTAGAAGAGAAATACAGGCAAAGGCATCCAGGCATGGAAAATGTTACTTTTACAATATATAAAATAAGAAAAACAAAGAGGAAAAGTAGAAAAGAGGATTAGTAATGGAGAAGTTAAAGGAATAGAAACTGAGGTTATAGATTATGTGCAAAGTGAAGGATTTAGTGTAGAAAATTTTACTCAGATAACATCACAGCAGGATATAGCAATGGACACCAAAATTAAGGAGAAACTAGTGGAGCGGGAAGCATCTGACCAGTTGCCATATACCAATACTTTGGAACTTTCCACAGGAAACCAGTATAAATGTTCTGTTGGAGTTGTGCAGCAAGGGAAGGAAGAGGAAACTGGGGCAACCCTGACGTAGTCAGTGTTGTGAAGTGATAGGCCAGTCAGTTCCCATATGAAAGAGCAATGGATGGCACAGGATGAAACTGAAAAGAATGTGGCATAGAAAGATGCTCTGGAAATTTCTATAGAATGCCTGCAGGAAATGGAGAACAAAGAATGTGCCCTCAGTTTAGACGGAAATGATCTAAAAGAAGAGTTGCTTGATTTAATTGAGATGTACAGACATATTAAGATCAATGAAAGAAATAGACTACAGAAGGTCAGTAAAACCCAAAAAGTTAGAAGTTTGCTAAAACGAGCACAGTAATTAGAACTGTCCATGTGATATAAAAGAAGTAAATAGGATATATCACTTGCAGCTAAATTAACAACAGATACAGTCCTACCACAGAAACACAGGGCAGTAAGGGAAAAGAAATGGAGAAACTGAATGTCATCATGGAAGTATCAAATAAAGATAACTATAAAGCAGTTAAGACAAGAAGTGTCACTGTTAGAAGAGTATAGAAGAGAGAACAGATCAACAAAAATACTTAGAAAGATAGACATGATAAAAGTAACATGCAGTATTATAACACATCAGGACCTATCGTGTACTTTCGCAAATAATAACCTAAAAATGTCAGCACTGGCAGAAAAACTTAGAAGATACGTAGATAAATATAAAGGAAAAGTACAAAGTAAGCAGTTTATTGATGATACAAAAATGTTTTATAGAGAATTGGGAAACAAGACAAAAGGAACTGAAACACCACCAAAAAGAAGAAATGGATATATTTTGGAGAAATATCTATGATGATCCTGTGTAACATAGCAAAGATACTAAATGGAGAGAAGAAATAAAAGAAAGAATAAGAAGTCCAAATGTACAGGATATGAAATGGGATGAAGTAATGGCCAGAGAGATTGAAACAAAGTAAAGAAAAGCTCCTAATTGGAAAACCCCAGAGCCAGATGCAATACCTAACTTCTGGCAAAAAGTATAACATCTTTGGATGAAGATTTAGCCATGAGTAAGAACTATATGAGCACCCTGAACAGACAGCAGCTTGATTAACAACATGAAAAACAATGCTCCTGCTTATGAGCAAGTCTGTAAGCTATCCTAAAAACTATAGACCAATAACTTGCCTTCCAACGATGTATAAACTATACACTAGAATTGATGCCGGCAGAGTTTATAGTCATTTAGAAGAAAACTCAATCATGGCAATAGAACAAAAGGTTAATAAAAGAAAGTCATAGGCAACAAAGGATCACTTTTGTTAAATAAAGTCATAATGGAGAACTGTAAAAAGGGGAAGAATCTAAATATGGCATGGATAGACTACAAAAAAGCATTTGACAGTATCCCACATTCATAGATAAAACAGTGCTTAAAAATGTATAATATACACCCTGCACTGATCGATTACATTACAGCGACCATGAAACAGTGGCAAACCACTTTGCAGTTAAGCCATGATAAAGGACAAATTATTATCCCAGGGATAAAAATTCAAAGGGGGGATATTCCAGGGTCACTCTCTGTCAGCGCTGCTCTTTTGTCTTGCCCTCAACCCATTAAGCTGTCTGCTTAACAGATCAGGTTGTAGCTACAATTTGGCTCCCAGAAAACAACAAAGTGTAAAGATGTCTCATCTCCTATTTGTAGTTAATTTAAAACTATATAGTTCATCAGACGAGGAACTGAAAGCAACAACTGCAAGGGGTCAAAACCTTTTCAGATGATATAAGAATGTAATTTATTCTTGATAAATGTGCAAAAGCAACCTTTAAAGCAGAAAAGCTGCAACACCAAGAAAACATCAGCCCAAGACAAGAATGTGATATAAAAGAACTTGAGCAAGATCATTGAAATTGCTACACATAGTGACTACAGTGTCTTACGTACAGTAATGCACAAAGCCATAAAATACCAGGATTTGCAGGCAGAAATGAGGGTAATATGGAGGACAGATCCAGACAGTTACAAGTTGGAGCAATGGGTCTTATCAAAAAGAATTTACTATCGTGCTTAGATATTTACCGATACATGTAACTCCATACGAATTGCAGAAGGAGTCATTACTGGGCACATTGCGGGTGTTGTGAAGAGCACTTCTGGCTAATATCAAAGATTGAAATAATACTAATTTCATGATCTTTAATCATACTTTGACTTAGAAATGAAGTCTATTCCTCTCATGGTATTAGAAACCCAAAAGACATGGAGAAATTAAAAACGAGAGAGTACTACTCATCAGGTGTTAATGGTTGTAGCGCAGAAGAGCCCGCACCAATGCTGCTTTGGGCAAGTCATTCTGCCTAGCTTTACTGCTTGTAAATCTCACTAGGTCATCTGCTCTTTTTCTAAACCATGCCACTGTCTTGTTTTTTCTCACTACAGCATTGATATCAGACACTAATCCCATGCCTTAGCTCGCTCTACCTGCTTTGCCCCCCTCCCTTTACCAAACAGGCATTTCTGATATGTCCTGAGGTCATCCATGAGAGTGTGATTCTCCTCAAGACGGATGTTACCTATCCAGTGTCTTGATCCCTGCCGCTGCAACATGCTGTTTTCTGAAAGTACATATTTTTGACCACAATGGGATAACTAGGCAACTGCACTTTATTGGTACAAATTACAAAAGTGTATTGACTGTGGTATTACTTGTACTCGCTAAGTCATTTTGACCTGTGCTTTATATATGTGTATGTGTATATATATATATATATATATATATATATATATATATATATATATGTATATATATATATATATATATATATATATATGTATATATAGGGTCTACTTTAGATCGATGAAAAGTTAACATGTTGAGCGTAAATAGTAAATAAAGGAAATCGATGTTTAATTTTTTGGATCACAGTACAGTGAGGCTCGAAATATTTCCCTTTCCTCACTGTAGTGCGATCTCAGAGTTGGAATATATATTTAGCGGGGGGTGTGGGGGGCACAGCCCCCCCAATAGCGATTTTGAATTTCTGCACACACACACACATATATATATATATATATATATATATATATATATATATATATATATAAATATATATATAAATATCTATATTCAATCAAAAAAAAACTCAGCACAAAAAACTTATACAGCAACACCAAAACCTTTATTGTGTGTATTCCAGACTGTGGTTTCACTCAGAAAGACACTTTGTATGGAAAAAACATTAAACAAACAGTGCGACCAATAAATAGCAACCAAAAATCATGTGGCACATTTCATAAAACATTTCTAGAGATACTCATGGTTGAGAAAATAAAATCACATATTAAAAGTCATAGACTATTAAATTAACAAGAAAAACAACTGCAATCAAATTGAATGTATCTACTAAAGGTAATCCCTTTTCAGTTAATTTCAAAAGTTAAAATTTACAATCAGTAATGTATGTTGTATGTTATCAGTGGCGGCTGGTGACTTCAAATCAAAGGGGGGGCTGCAGGAGACAGCTGAATGGGTGGGGCCAATGGGAGGGGGTGTGGCCAACTAGAAAGGGGAGGAGCTATGCTCAAAACCACAAAAACTAACTTTAATTAAATACGCTGCCCTGGGTGGCAAACCATCATTATGAGAGTCCAATCAAGACAAAAATAAGTGTAGAAGAATAAAAATATTTCAATGCATTGGCTGCATGACAGCTTACTTAATATCTAGATGGAAACAAAAGGTTGTGAGGCATGAAAAAATAAATTACTTTTTAAATACATTACTGGAATGCCAGTCAAAATCAAGTACAAGAAAAACCAGAAGCACTCATCTCAAACCACTTCTCCTTGCACTGCAGTTCTAATTATAATTTATATTCAGCTTTATTAAAGTACCAAGTAACATGCTGAAAGTAGAAATCTCTGTGATGCCCCACTTGTAAAAATGTTTCTTATCCAAAAAAGACCTGCTGCCTGACAACTATCTACTTGTTTCATGGGGAAAACATGTAAGTAAAAAATTAAAAGCAAACAAGAAACAAGCTCAAGATACATTGCTTAAAGGATTACTGTACAGGTTATGGACCACACATGATTGGCATTCTGTTTAGTTTACGGGTAAAGTCTGTAGAGATGACTGGAAGTCTCCAACAAGTGTAATGAGCTTTTTAAAATAATGGAATCCTGTCCTTTAATACCCAAGGCTTATACATTATCTAGTCAAGTATTCTCTGCATGGCAACAACAGAAAGGCTTTCAATGTTAGCAATTCTTTTACAGTATGCTTATTAAAGCTTACTTGCATCTTACGATCTCAGACAAGCTTACCTTATGGTCATTAAAGCATTGCTACTTAAACACAGAGCAGCAGGCACTTTGAGTAATAAGCATAAATCAACAGTACAAAAATATGACAGAAACCAGACCTTTCTGCAAAATCAAGGACAGATGAAAAGCCACTGTAGTACTTGTGTCTACCTTGGACGGGGGGGGGGGGGGGGCACACTGCACATTTACACTGCATAACTATTCCTTGCCTTGCTTGGACACATCCAGAGTCACTACATGGTGGAGTGGGGTGCAACAAGTATGTCACAATTTGAAATGTCTCTGGCTGACTGTGATGGCCCTGACACATTTGTCATACCTCTCAACCTCAGAGCAAGAAATCTGGACAAAGCCATAGACAGAAGTGGGACAAATGCCCAAAAATAAGGACAATTTTTAAATATTGCTCTAATAAACTTAGAAAGATAATAGAATAGGTCTTGCATTAGTATGACTTTTCTGAAGGGAATAAAATCTGAAACTCAAATGTCTGTCATTATTTTCTAACTTCAGTCTTTAGTGATTTGTCACTAATTTGCCAAAAAAGACAATTTTATGAAAAATGGACCAAATGTGATGCAAAAATATAAAATAGCCACACAATACAGCTGGGAACCTGTCAAAGAAGGGACACTTTAATATTAGTACTGCTAACTTGAGCAGCTGACAAAATAAAAGAATCTACATGCATTTCAAGTAATCTATAACTTTGATTATTACAGTTATTTCTTAATTGTAAACCCTCCATGTTTTCTTCCAAAATTGCTATTTTGTGGAGGGATTATTAGGGGGAAGAGCAACATTTTGAGCCAAAATCGGGGACAGCTGAGAGGTTGGCTATGCCTAATTCTATAAAGCAATTTATTTGCATGTACCTCTCAACCTGTTAATGCAGTAAATCTGAACAAGGCCAAATATATTGGGGGAACATATAAACAGTACTAAAAATTGCTCTTGTATAAATTGAGACAGTTGATAGAATAACAGTTCTTACTTTAGCATGCATTTTTCTGAAGGTTATGAAGTCTGAAACTCAGTGTATCATTATTTAGTGACTTAATTTCTAAATGATTTGCCAGAAAACTACAAATTTTATGAAAAACATACCAAAAATAAGAAGCAAAAATCTATTCATTCTTTGAAAATCTGGACAGTTGGGAGGTATAGTTCAGCTGGGCCTGTCTGAGTTTGCTGCCCTTCCCCCCTGACAAAATCATGGTTGAATGGAGCCTCTGCAGCCATTCCAATGAACCATTACTTGGCTATTTCACTCCATTTACCATAAACACTAATGTGCATACTGCTTTACTTCTATGATGAGTTGGACTTCATTTGAAAGTTTTATTTTGTATTTTACAGCACAAACACTAAGTCATCTGCTAAACAAAGCAATGCAGTTTCACAATGAAAACTTAGCATTAAAACTTCTCTGCCCTTGAAACTCACATCCATTGAAACAGCATTGAAACCCACATTCAAAGAAAATACATTTTGCCAGTGGCAGATAAAGATTAATTTTGGGCTGTTTTCAAATCATAGGCCCCTTGCATATGAAACATACATGCGCTCTTTGATACACCTTCCTCATTGTACTAAATTATATTCCTTGTACAATATATTAGTTGTTAGAGGGTGTTTTAAATTTGTTTTGAACATTTTTCCAGTAAGCAATGAAACAAAATGCATGCACCCATAATGGCAAAACTGCCAGTTCAGAACATTTATCATAAAAGTCTACTCAGACTTCCACAGTCCACCATTATCAGTAAATATGCACAATTCTACAGTCCACCATTATCAGTAAATATGCACAATTCTACAGTCCAACATTATCAGTAAATATGCACAATTCTACAGTCCACCATTATCAGTAAATATGCTCAATTATACAGTCCACCATTATCAGTAAATATGCACAATTCTACAGTCCACCATTATCAGTAAATATGCACTATCTCTGAAGAAGTAAAAGTCATCTAAATAATTCCACATTAAAGAACTCTGTAACTAATGAAGAAGTTGCTGCTAGCAAACACCTTTATATTTCATGGTTTCATCGAAAAATAGTGTCTGTTGCCCCTCAGGAATAAATTGCCTATATTACATTAAAAAAATGATGAGCTAGTAATATTGCAAGAGGAAATGGATGGCAAACTGATAACGGACTCATAGTTAGTTTCTTCACCAAGGAGAACATTCTCAGTACGGCAGCATCCACCCCTTGTGGGAGTAGAACCCACAGCCTTCTGCATCAAAGGCAAGTACACAACCTGCTGTGCTATTAACAAGGCAAACCAGCTTCACTTAAGCAACACTAAACTTCTGTTCCCCTGCAGCTCTCAGCTCCTTGTAAAATGTACTCAATACTCAACTTCGCAGCACAAGAAAACTGGAAAAAGCCAAAATGTATTGGGGGGGTCAAAAGCCCAAAAACCAGGGACACAAACATTGCTTGTATAATCTTGGAAAGTTGCTAGAACCATACATTTTACTGCCAAGCTCCCTGTGCAAAACAGTCAGAGCAACATACCACTATGTCAAATCGGCTGCTTTGTAAAAGATGAAGACTGAAACTTAAATGGCTATCATTTAGTGAATTCAGTTCTCACCATAGCTGTCAACCTCTTAGTACAAAACACCTGGACAAACCCAGTAATGAGGGAATACAGCCCTCAAACATTCAGTGAATTCAGTTCTTGCCATAGCTGTCAACCTTAGCACAAAAAACCTGGACGAAGCCAATAATGGGGGAATACAGTCCCAAAAATAGGGACAAATTTCAAATATTCATCTTATAAACTTAGAAAATTGCTAGAATAAAAGGTTGTGTTATGGTTGTGTTACTATGTATTTTCTGAAGAACATGAAGTCTGAAATTCAAATGCCTGTCAATTTTACTGCTGACAGAATAAAAACAATTTTCAGCAGAGACCCAGGGAGAAATACTGCAGACACGTCTTTGTAAAATGACAGGGCACCAGAGCAAATCCACACAAACACAGGGAGGAGATGCAGACTCCACACAGAAGGCACCCCAGCCAAGAATCAAACCAGAAAACCTATAGCTGTGAGGCAACAATACTACCACTGCACCATCAAATATGCAAGGACTTAAACATTCAGAAACCTGAAGTCTGAAATTCAAATGCCTGTCAATTTTATTTAACATTTGTTAGTCAGGACAGTCTGACTTGGAACAAAAAAAAATTTTCAGCAGAGGCCCAGGAAGAAATAATGCAGACATGTCTTTGTAACATGGGAGGACACAAAAGCAAACCCACACAAACACAGGGAGAAGATAAAGACCCCACAAAGAAGGCACCCCAGCCAAGAAGCAAACCTGAAAACCTGCAGCTGTGAGGCAACAATGCTACCACTGCACCATTAAATATCAAGCATTGCAGCATTTACAAACCACAGATATTATGAGGAACAGATCAGATCAAATATGAGGCAAAAATCTGCAGTTTTCTTTTTACAAATGGTGGTGGATAGGGAATTCAGGTCTTTAACACCTGCATACAAGGTACAGGGTTCAAGCCTGAGGTATTCCCTACCACACACACACACACACACACACACACACACACACACACACACACACACACACACACACACACACACACACACCTGTAGTAGCAAACCACAAAAACTAAATATACTGCACTGGGTGCCAAACAGTCATCATGAGAGTCCAATCAAGACAAAATGAAGTGTAGAAGAATAAAAATATTTCAATGCATTGGCTGCATGACAGCTTAATATCTAGATGGAAACAAAAAAGGTTGTGAGGCATGAAAAATAAATTACTTTTTAAATACATTAATGGAATGCCAGTCAAAATCAAGTATAAGAAAAACAAGCAGCACTCAACTCAAACCACTTCTTGCACTGCAGTTCTAATTATAATTTATATTCAGCTTTATTAAAGTACCAAGTAACATGCTGAAAGTAGAAATCTCTGATGCCCCCACTTGTAAAAATGTTCCTTATCCAAAAAAAGACCTGCTGCCTGACATCTACTTGTTTCATGGGGAAAACATGATCAAAGTAAAAAATGAAAAGCAAACAAGAAATAAGCTCAAGATACACTGCTTAAAAGGATTACTGTACAGGTTATGGACCACACGATTGACATTCGGTTTAGTTTATGGGTAAAGCGTGCAGAGATGACTGGAAGTCTTCAAGTGTAATGAGACCCTTAAATTAATGTAATTCTGTCCTTTATTACAAATACTGGCATATGCATTTCAATACCCAAGGCTTATACATTATCTAGTTAAGTATTCTCTACATGGCAACAGAAAGGCTTTCAATGTTGGCAATTCTTTAACAGTATGCTTATTAAAGCTTACTTGCATCTTGCAATCTCAGCCAAGCTTACCTGATGGTCATTAAAGTATTGCTACTTAAACACAGAGCAACAGGCACTTTGAGTAATAAGCATAAATCAACAGTACAAAAAATATGACAGAAACCGGACCATTCTGTAAAAATCAAGGACAGATAAAAAGCCACTGTAGTACTTGTGTCTACCTTGGATGGGTGGGATTCTCTGCACATTTACACTGCATAACTACTCCTTGCCTTGCTTCGACACATCCAGAGTCACTACATGGGGAAATGGGGTGTAACAAGTATGTCACAGTTTGAAAAGTCTCTGGCTGACTTGTGATGGCTCTGACACATTTGTCATACCTCTCAACCTCAGAGCAAGAAATCTGGACAAAGCCATACAAAGAAATGGGACAAAGGCACAAAAATAAGGACAATTTTTAAAATATTGCTCTTATAAACTTAGAAAGCTAATAGAGGTCTTGCATTAGTATGAATTTTCTGAATGGTATGAAATCTGAAACTCAAATGTCTGTCATTATTTTCTAACTTCAGTCTTTAATTATTTGTCACTAATTTGCCAAAAAAAACATAATTTTATGAAAAATGGACCAAACATGTGATGTAAAAATATAAAATAGCAACACAATACAGCTGGGAACCTGTCAAAGAAGGGACACTTTAATATTAGTACTGCTAACTTGAGCAGCTGACAAAATAAAATAATCTACATGCATTTCTGAAATAAAAGTCATCTGATTATTACAGTTATTTCTTAATTATAAACCATCCATGTTTTCTTCCAAAATTGCTATTTTGCGGAGGGATCATTAGGGGAAGAGCAACATTTTGAGTCAAAATCAGGGACAGTTCAGAGGTTTGGCTATGCCTAATTCTATAAAGCAATTTATTTGTATGTATCTCTCAACCTGTTAATGCAATAAATCTGGACAAGGGCAAATATATTGGGGGAACATATAAACAGTACTAAAATTGCTCTTGTATAAACTGGGACATAAATCTGGACAAGGCCAAATATATTGGGGGGAACATATAAACAGTACTAAAAATTGCTCTTCTATAAACTGGGACAGTTGATAGAACAGGTCTTACTTTAGCATGCATTTTTCTGAAGGTTATGAAGTCTGAAACTAGTGTGTCATTATTTAATGACTTAATTCCTAAATGATTTGCCAGAAAACCACAAATTTTATGAGGAACAAACCAAAAATAAGAAGCAAAAAATCTATTCATTCTTTGAAAATCTGGACAGTTGGGAGGTATAGTTCAGCTGGGGCTGTCTAAGTTTGCCGCCCTTCCCCCTCACAAAACCATGGTCGAATGGAGCCTCCCTGCAGCCATTCCAATGATCCATTACTTTGCTATTTCACTCCATTTACCATAAACATTAATGTGCATACTGATTTACTTCTATGATGATTTGAACTTCATTTGAAAGTTTAATTTTGCATTTTACAGCACAAACACTAAGACATCTGCTAAACAAACTTGGCATTAAACCTTCTCTGCCCTTGAAACTCACATTCATTGAAACAGCATTAAAAGAAAATGCATTTTACCCGTGGCAGATAAAAATTAATTCTGGGCTGTTTTCAAATCATAGGCCCCTTGCATATGAAACATACATGTGCTCTTTGATACACCTTCCTATTGCTTTGAACATTTTTCCAGTAAACAATGAAACAAAACTGTCCAATTCAGAACATTTCCATCATAAAAGTCTACTCAAACTTCTACAGTCCACTATTATCAGTAAATATGCACAATTCTACAGTCCACCATTATCAGTATATATGCACAATCTCTGAAGTAGTAAAAAAGTCATCTAAATAATTCCACGTTAAATAAATTTGTAATGAAGAGGTTGGTGCTAGCAATCACCTTTATATTTCATGGTTTCATCGAAAAATAAAGTGTCTGATGACCCTGAGGAATAAATTGCCTAAATTACATTAAAAATAAGCTAGTAATATTGCAATAGGAAATGGATGGCAAACTGATAACAGGCTCATAGCTAGTATCTTAATTTTCAGTACGGCAGCATTCACCCCTTAGGGGAGTGGAACCAACAACCTTCTGCATCAAAAGCAAGTACACAACCTTTTGTGCTATTAGCAATGTGAGCTGACTTAGCATAATCAGCACTAAACTTCTCTTCCCCTGCAGCTCTCAGCTCCTTGTAAAATCTATTCAATACTCAACTGCATCTCAACTTCGCAGCACAAGAAGTCTGGAAAAAGCCAAATTTATTGGGGTGGGTCAAAAGGGCAAAAACCAGGGACACATTAAACATTGCTTGTATAATCTTGGAGAGCTGCTAGAATAAAATGCTGTGTTACCACCATACATTTTACTGCCAAGGTCCCTGTGCAAAAGAGTCAGAACAACATACCACTATGCCAAATCACCTGCTTTGTGAAAGAAAAATGCTGTGTTACCACCGTACATTTTACTGCCAAGGTCCCTGTGCAAAACAGTCAAGAGCAACATACCACTACGCCAAATCAGCTGCTTTGTGAAAGAGAGGAAGACTGAAACTTAAATGGCTATCATTTAATTAATTCAGTTCTCACCATAGCTGTCAACCTCTTAGCACAAAACACCTGGACAAACCCAGTAATGAGGGAATACAGCCCTCAAACATATTCAGTGAATTCAGTTCTTGCCATAGCTGTCAACCTTAGCACAAAAAACCTGGACAAAGCCACTAACAGGGTATTACAATCCCAAAAATAAGGACAAATTTCAAATAGCCATCTTATAAACTTAAAAAATTGCTATAATAAAAGGTTGTGTTACTATATATTTATTGCTAGAATAAAACATTGTTTTACTATGTATTTTCTGAAGAATATGAAGTCTGAAATTCAAATGCCTGTCAATTTTACTTCTGACGGAACAAAAACAATTTTCAGCAGAGGCCCAGGGAGAAATACTGTAGACACATGTCTTTGTAAAATGGCAGGACACCAGAGCAAATCCACACAAAACACAGGGATAAGATGCAGACTCCACACAGAAGGCACCCCAGCCAAGAATCAAACCAGAAAACTTATAGCTGTGAGGCAACAATACTGCCACTGCACCATCAAATATGTAAGGAACTAAACATTCAGAAACCTGAAGTCTGAAATTCAAATGCCTGTCAATTTTATTTAACATTTGTTAATAAGGACAGTCTGACTTGGAACAAAAAAAAACAATTCTCAGCAAAGGCCCAGGAAGAAATAATGCAGACATGTTTTTGTAACATGGGAGGACACAAAACCAAACCCACACAAACACAGGGAGAAGATACAGACCCCCCCCCCACAAAGAAGGCACCCCAGCCAAGAAGCAAACCTGAGAACCTGTAGCCGTGAGGCAACAATGCTACCACTGCACCATCACATATCAAGCATTGCAACATTTATAAACCACAGATATTATGAGGAACAGATCAGATCAAATATGAGGCAAAAATCTGCAATTTTTTTACAAATGGTGGTAGGTAGGGAATTCAGGTCTTTAACACCTGCATACAAGGTACAGGGTTCAAGCCTGAGGTATTCCCTACCACACCACCATGAGCCTAACCACCAGTATATTGCACCAGGACACACACACACACACACACACACACACACACACACACACACACACACACACACACACACACACACACACACACACACACACTCCCTGTACACTTACCTGGTCCTGTAGTAAATCCCTGTCTGCAAAACCACCATTAAATCCAGGTCCCTGTCCACAAACCCCCGACGAGTGCAGCTGAAAACCTGCGCAAATCTGACCTTGCCCGTCGCGAGATCTTCCCCTGCAGCAAGCTCCAATCCAGACCCGAGATCCTTCTCCTGACTGCCGACCTTGCAGTCCGACCCCGACGCATTTCCCCAGCGAGTTCCCAGGCAGTCTATGCAGTTTAAAACTGCATAGACTTGTGGGAGCGCTCCTGTTCACGTGTCTCAATCAGGACTGCTGCTGAGACAATCTGCGCATCCTCCATGCTCCAGACTGTCTCAGCAGCAGTCTGGACTAGTGCGCATGCGCAAAGTCTGCGAAATTTTTAAATATTTTTTTCTTTTTATTTTTTTTATTTTGTTAGTTTGAAGTTGAGGGGGCTGCAGTCCGGCAGTCCAATAGCACGGGCCGCCCCTGGTTATTATTCCAAAAAAAGTTTGATGAACAAGTTTATTATACAAAATAAATATATATATATATATATATATATATATATATATATATATATATAGCCATTTTGATAGTATTTAATTTAACACTGCAGATTAAAAAGCCGCCAAATTTAATATTTACTTTCTATCCAATAGATAATATTTATGGGTGTTTGTACTATTAAAATCTAAAATTTGATTAATCCTTATAAAAAATGTGCACCCTGATGTTTTAAATGATCTTCAAACAAAATAATATGACAGTGTTAAAAAATTATATCACTTAGATGAACAGATAATGTCTGTTTCCACAGTTGTGAAGTCTGACCAACATAAGCCCCCCCACACACACACACAAACAGAAACACATAATGCCATACAAATAATCCAGTCAGTGTTGCAACTGATATGGTTAGCATCGGCAAGATGTAAGATTTTATAAACATGTTCTGTCAGTTTTCTACCCTGAATATAAGAATATATACACTTAGTTCATATGACCATAGACAAAAATCTTAGCCTGATATAAATGATTCCACTGTTCTGTAAGAATCCTATGGAGCTAAAAAGTATTAGTTTCAAAAGTAGTACTAAATGTAATGGGTAACATACATCTATTGGAAGAAGTTTTAGATACAGAATAAAGAGTATCATATCTGCTAGCAGAACAAGTTTCATAACTAAACTGAAATATATCAGTCTATTACCTCTAAACAAAAATCTTTGTTTCAAATTCTGTTCTTCCTTCTGAAATACTGTATCATCACAACAAAGTTTTCTCAGTCTATGAAACTGTGATCCTGGAATGATATGTATAATACGGCGGGGGGGGGGGGGGGGTGACAATTGCCTGCAAAATCCTATATTTAGAACTGCCAAGTATCCATTCTATCAGTTTAGTCAGCGTTATGTTAAAAAAAAAAACACAAGTATGTGAAAAAGATATACCAAAATTATTAGCATTTGATATTCCATGAACAATCTAAACTGTGACAAATTACCATAACAAATCATAAAACTGTCCTCCACATACCTTCTCCATAAACTGACAAGGCCAAAAAATGATTTTGATCTGAATCATAAATAAATTACATCTCAAAAAAAAAACATAAAAACATAATACATGGCTCAAACATAGCCCTTGTCACTCTTCCCATTTGTGGAAAGCATGTGCCTTTACAATACAATATATTAATTTCTAAAACAATCTCACTAAAGTGAAAAGAGCATTTTTTTCTGAAAAATAATGAACAACCTTAATGCCTAAATAATGAGGAATTGCTAACATACATCATCCATTAGTGTCAAGAATTCAGCAGTGTCTTTCAGATGAGCTTGAATCAATGGGAGCATGGATGACAAACACTTTTCTTTAAAAAAACAGTCTGTTTTGTTAAAGAACCTATGCCAATCACATTCGGTCTACTGTTAATAAGCATTACATTTGTATGTATCTTTGGTAACATAAAAATATTGTCAGGTGTGTCTACCTTAAACTCCCAGGCCAGAGAGTGTGTAATCACCCCATTTTATTGAGCAATGCTAATATGAGTATATATTGCATATTTGTAATTATACAATGACTAGCCATTAACATTCTAATAACGAGCACGCTGACTGGCCAGCCCAACCAGCGTGCCTGTTGTATATACCAATGGAATTTTTTTCTATTGGTATATTCTTTGATTTTAACTTTTTTTCAACAAAAATAAAAACAAAATTTGTAGTCTGGACTTTGGACATACGAGAGAGACACCATGCACAAAATACAAGGGAAATTAAGTACATTGTTTAAAACTAAAGACACATACCTGATTTCCCTTGTATTTACTCCATTCTGTCTCTCTCCTACTCTAAACTTCCTGAACCTTTTTTTTTTTTTTTTAATTAAAAAAAAAAAAGAAAGGAAAAGCAGAGCAAAGGAGATCTTCTTTTCTCTGTTGCTTACTTTCCCGAGCAGTGATGTACTTGGTATGCATGGGAACCCAAGTCCCATATGATATGCAGTATATCAACACAAAGAAGCAGTATACCACCAGCCATGGAAGAACAGTAATGCACAATTATACACAGATATTATTTAAGAAAAGTAAGTTTTTTTTTCTTAAATAATGTCACTGTTGTTGTTGTGTCTTTCGGCTTTTCCCGGTTAGGGGTCGCCACAGCGGAACTCCGGTCCGCTAATGATTGGCAGTAGATTTTTACGTGCCGAGTTGCCGGCCCTGACACGCAACCTTCAACAAAGGTAAGCCCATTCACGCATGTCTCCACACAGAAGACGCTCTAGCTGAGAATCGAACAGAACGTCTAACTGTGAGGCGACAACGCTACCGCAGCAGCAATAACCGACTCTGTAGTTGTGGTATATTGAAATTTACACACAGTTGGCTTTATTTAATTACTCAGGCTTCACTCTCATGATTAAACCACACCAACCATGGGTAAATTTCAATATACCATGTCATCTGTTATTGCTATAATAAGACTGTTTGAAACACACTCCTGGAAATTAAATGGACTAACTCCTGGGTTTCACAACTGTGTAGAAAGGGAAAAATCCTGAATTATATAACTGTTGTGGCCTAGGGTATTATGTAGCTAAGTTAGACATTCATGATGCCAGATCTGCTAGGAAAAAGTCATTAAAAACTAAAAAATGTGTTCCTCATCTATGCCCAGAGGTGTGGCACAGGTGAACAAGTTTGCATTATTTTTTCTTACCTCCACAGCTGAGGAGGAGAACAAGTACAGCAGAACCCAGGCTTGGTGAAGCATGAGGTATCTGAGAGAAGGAGGTCATGAGTAATAAACAATAACACATTGCTATTGTATAAATAAAAGAGGCAGTACAGCATTACCTGTTCCACACAGAAAAAAAAGAGGAAGATATTCTGAAAGATCATTACATCAGTCATACGTATATACAGTACGTGGGACTCGGTAAAAGAAGTATGGTGCTAATTAAAGAACCATAAAAAAGTTTTGCAACCCAGTCAATAGTAAAGAATGCAGTTAGTAGCAGCTGGCAAAGTAAATCAAAGATAATTTTTTTTTTGCCATAAATAAAATGGTATATTTCAATGATTAATGACTTATTATTGTTTCAATGGTCTCTATTTTTTTTGTTCTATTATTTTATGTTCCATTTTCAAGAGGTGTAGAGTTCTGAGGGGCTGTGTAGGTCAGGGAATG
Organism: Protopterus annectens; assembly: GCF_019279795.1. NCBI lineage: Eukaryota > Metazoa > Chordata > Ceratodontiformes > Protopteridae > Protopterus > Protopterus annectens. Next base: position 128,084,587 of record NC_056744.1, read on the forward strand.
CACACCACCTCCCTTTGTCTGGCAAAGTCTTGGGTTTGTTATTACCAAATTAAAGACTTTTTTAAAATTTAATTTGTTACTTCTATTGTTCTAGGTTATATTAAATATTTTAGGTATAACAACATTATTTTCTATTTACTAAAAGGAAAGTTGCACACACACATATACACACACAGACACACACACACACACACACACACATATATATATATATATATATATATATATCTACAGTGGATATAAAAACTGTATACACCCTTGAAAAAATGCCAGGTTTTTGTGATATAAAAAACTGAGACCACACTAAATCATTTCAAAACTTTTCCCACCTTTAATGTGACCTATAACCTGTACAATTCAATTGAAAATCAAACCTGTTAGGGGAAAAATATAAAAAATAAAAAATGTACAATAAGCTGGTTGTATAAGTGTGCACATCCTTAAACTAATACTTTGTTAAAGCACCTTTTGATTTAATTACAGCATTCAGTCTTCTTGGGTACACACCTGCCATCAATTAAAGAGACTCTGATTAACCCCAAATAAAGTTTAGCTCTCCTAGTACGATTTTCCTGATGTTTACTCAGTTGCCTGCTACAGCAAAAGCTATGGTTCACAGAGAGCTTACAAAACATCAAAGGGATTCAGTTATGGAAAGGTATCAATCAACAAAAGGGTATAAAAAAATTTGCACAGCATTGGATATACCATGGAGCACAGTGAAGACAGTCAACAAAAAGTGGAGAAAATATGGGACAACAGTGACGTTGCAAAGAACTGGACATCCCTCTAAAATTGATGAAAAATACTTCTCTGAGGTTCAGGCTAACATGGGGGGGGGGGATTATGGCTGACAAAGTTCGCAGATGACTGCAAACTGGGGGCCATAATCGAATCTCCAGTTGAAACAAGCATCCTCCAAAAGGGTCTCACAGAGACAGATGCT
>NC_056744.1:128090532-128118032 GCF_019279795.1 Protopterus annectens
TGATCAGGTTTTTTTATTAACTTATATTGGGAATTGTAAAGCTGCATATCCTTGGAATTACTGAAACCTTGTAAATATTGTTTTCAGCTTTTGTGTTGCAAGCAAGTAAAGAGAGGAGATGGTTCCAGTTTTAAGCTGTGTGGTTTTATTAGGGAGGTGCTTGTAGTAATGCAAACAAAATATAGTTCAAGGATCATTTTATAATTATGTGCTGGTGTCAATATGGATTTGCATTTAACCTTCTAGCAAAGATGTATTTTTATGCTGCTGCTGAATGAGAAGCGAGATGCTTTTACAGCCATTTTTCTTCCTCACAAAGTGGCTTCTGTTAGTGAAGCACAATTCCTTTATTTATTTATTTATTCATTTATTTATTTACATTTGTTGACCGGGAGTGTCCGACTGGACATAGGTCCATTTTCAGCGGAGACCCAGGGAGAAAAGCTCCACAGTTAAAATAAACAGACAGTAGTTACATTGGATTACATAGTGATTAACAATATAACATAGCAATTACTTACAACATATTTACAGATGAAGAACATAGTACATCAGTAGACAACTAGAATCTATATCTGTGAAGTACATAACAGACATTAACAAATGTTAAAATAAGAAGTTCCTGCTGTATAAGTACTAGGCTTATGAGCATCTGAGCTTGCTATAATCAAGGTAGTTAGTGGGGTGGAAAGAAAGGTAGTGGTTGGATTGGGTAGGTGATATTAGAGTGGGAGTTGCAAGAGCATAGCCAGTATGTTTTTAGGTGCTCTTTTAGTAAAGTTTTGAAGTGGGTGCATGATGGTACGGCGGTACTTTTGGGTGGGAGGGAGTTCCATAATTTGGCTATGGCGCAAGAGAATAGTGCTTCACCAGCAGAGTTATTGGCTTTAGTGATCTGCAAATGATTTTTGTTGCTGGATCTTAGTGGTCTGGTGGTGCGATAGGGTTGGAGTAGATTCTGGAGGGTGGGGCATTTAGTGGATGGTTTACTAGTTTGTGGGCGAGTGTGAGTTGATACCATTGAAGGAGGTGAGGGAGTTCAAGCCAGCTCAGTTCAGCAAGTGAGAGACAGTGGTGACTACCATAGGATGCCCCTGTAGCGAATTTGGTGATTTTGTTGTAGCAGGTCTCTAGCTTGTTTTGATTGCATTGCCTTAGGTTGGTATATATTGTAGAGGCATAAAGTAGGCTGGAGATAAGGTGGGAATTTGCTACTAAAATCTTTGCTGCTTAGGTGAGAAGTTGCTTATTTCTGTATAACGCTCCTAGTTTTTTATGGACTTTTTTATGGTCATGGATATGTGAATGCCAAATTTTAGTTTATTGTCTATTTCCACTCCTAGCAATTTGGTGTGTTCTGTTGGGTGTATAGTGGTGTTGTTTTTTGCTGTGATGTTAAAGTAAGAGTTGTTTTGAGTATGTTTGGTGGGTTGGAAGATGAGTAGTTCAGTTTTGTTTGGATTGCGTATTAATTGGGCATCGGATAACCAAGTTTCAACAGAGGAAAAGGCTTCCTGTGTAACTTTTTGCAGTTTGGGTAGGGACTGGGCTGAGCAGATGATGGTTGAGTCATCTGCGTATTGTGTGCCATGTTTGGTGGCAGAGGCTAGATTATTGGTGACAATAGAGAAGAGTAGGGGTCCAAAGATGGATCCTTAGGGAATCCCTTTAGAGACAGGTAGTTGGGGAGATATGTCATTCTGTCATACAACAAATTGCTGGCAGTCAGACAGGTAACTCTGAAACCAATTGGTGACTGATTGAGAGAAGGATAGGTTATTGAAGACAGAGATGAGTCGTTTGTGTGGGACCATGTCAAATGCTTTAGATAGGTCTAGGAAAGTAGCAGAGGAGAGATAACCATTGTTTTTATGCTGAAGGATAGTGTTAGTAAAGGAGAGTAAGGCAGTGGTGGTGCTATGGTTTGGTTGGAAACCATGCTGAGTATTGGAAAGGAGGTTGTTAGTAAGGAGGTAGTCTGAGACTTGAGAGTGAATATATCTCTCTCTAGTATTTTGGAGAGTGGAGAGAGAATAGCTATGGGGTGGTAATTGGTTAGTTATGTAGAGTGGCCGCCTTTGTGGAGGGGAATTATATGTGATACTTTCCATAGTGTGGGAACGTAACTTTCTGACAGAGACTGGTTAATCAAGATGGATACTGGGTAGGCCAGATCATCAGCTGCGATTTGTAGGTATTCACTTGGGAAGTTGCTGCTAATTTGGTGGGCTTAAGTTTAGTTAAGAGTTTTTTTATGTTGGAGGTAGGTACAGGAGAAAAAGAGAAGGCAGTGGGGAAATTAATAGTTAAAGGTGTGGGTTGGAGGGGAGGGGGTTGTGTTTAACTAGTGATAGTATGGTTTGTGTGAAGTGTGTGTTAAATGAGGTAGCAATATTTTTGGAGGAGTGAGGGATGTAAGGAGGAGGGGTACTGACTTTACCTGGGTGGTGGATGGCGTTTATGGAGGACCAGAATTGTTTGGGGCTGTGTTGGGAGGAGTCTAGTGCAGACTGGTAGTATGGGAATTTGTCCTGTTTTATTAGCTTTTTGACTCTATTGCGTAGTTCTAGGAATTTCTGTCTAGTTGAGGGGGTTTTGGTTTTGCGCCAGTGCTCCCAGGCCTTATCCCTGTTTTTCATTTCTGACTTAGTGGTTTTCTGTAGCCATGGGGTGGGTTGTGCTTTGGTTCTGGAAAGTCTTATGGGGGCATGGTAATTAAGGATGCTCAAGAAGGTGGTATTAAAAAATTCAACTCCGTCATCAAGACTCAGGTACCTTAGAGAGGATGCCAGTTACATTCTTTGAGGGATGAGATGAATGTGAGTTGGTTAAAGTTTAGTTTTTTACATATTTGATGGTAGATGACAGGTTTAGCTTGGTATAGGTATTTTTTGATTAGGAATGTTGGTGAGTGATCACTGAGGCGATCTGATAAGCAGCCTGTTATATGACTGGGGGCTCTTACTAACTAGTATCCGATCAAGGGTAGTGTGCTCGCTGGAGTTTTTATTTATCCTGGTTGGTGACTGGACTAGTTGGGTGAAGCCATGAAGGTTTACATGATGGGTTGGATGGTTGCCAGAACAGGATTGCCAGTCAATATTGAAATCACCTAAAATTATAGTTTCTTGGGGGAGATGGTGGGTAGACCAGCTAGTGGAGGAATGTTTTGGCCAGGTGGGAAGTAGCATCCAATTATGTTGATGGTTTTGTTTTGGTTTATTTTGAGGTTGGTATATATTATTTCTTCATTGTCTATTTGTGGAGCTGATGATTTTAAGATCTGGATGTTTAGATGCTGTTTAAATATTATAGCTACACCGCCTCCTTTCTTGTTTAGCCGGTCTAATCTTAGTATGCCGTAACTGGTAGGGAGGATTTGCTCACTGGTAATGTGAGTTTTTTGCCAGGTTTCTGTCAGGATGACTATATCTGGGGAGGACAAGTCTATGGTGGCATGGAATTCATGGACTTTGTTGGATATACTTCTATTTAGGCTTAATAGAAGGAAGTCACTTGGCTTTCTATTGGCTGTGATATGTGAGAAGTTGTGGTTTCTAGTCTGATTATGAGGACTGGGGTTGGAGATGGTAGGGCCAGGGTTGGGGTGGATGTCTCCACTTAGGGCTAGTTTTGATATGCATGAGGTTATTAGATTTCTCAGTTTTTGAATGTGTTTGTTTATTAGGGAAACTTTATGATTGTGCTCTGTGGGTAATAGGTATGGTGAGAGGGTTACTATGTTAAGTTGTAGGGATGCTTTACGTTTGAGTAATATAGTTGGTAGAATATGTGGGGGGTGCATAGGGATGGTTCTTGAGCTGGTGGGAGGGGAGCTGAGTGTGGGTGAGACATGAGTGGTGGTGTGAGTAGTAGTACAGTGGTAGTGGTTGAGTGGGGGAATGATGGAGCTTTGGTAGGATGTAAGATCTGCAAGGAGAGTGCATGCAGTGAGCATAGGTAAGGTATGCTTGTACATGTTAGCTGAGGAGGAGTGATAATAGTGGGAAGATGGAGGAGGTAGTGTTGGGCTTAGTGCCGTGGTTGGCTATTGGAATGATGGGAGGGGTTTGTGAGTGTAATAAAGGTAGGACCACTGGGGGCAGGAGGGAATAGGGGGCAGGGTGGGGAGCAAAGCAGGTAGAGACCCTGTTAGTTGCTCTTATGAGGGTGCTGGAAACAATCAGGTAACAGAGTAAACTGATAAATGAACATATGATAGTGAATGTGGAGACTCAGGTAGGTACCCTGTATTTCCACAAACTATCAGCTGCACCCCAGTTCAGGCAGTTTTAATAAGTTCTATGGCAGAGCCGAGAATGAGGTGCTCAAAGGTCGTTATAGTTTTAAAAATGGTGCCTGCCAAAGGTAATATTTATTAACTTTGGGATTGGCTTAAGGTAATAAACAGGGAAGGGGGAGGGGGAGAACAAGGGTGTGAGCAGGCAGTTTTTTTGTACTTCTACTAATGAGCCAAAGCAAAGATAAGTTTGTGTTTATGAAACAATCAGAATTGACCAAGAACTGCTCTGAAACTGTAAGTCATTTCTTATACATTTCTCAGGTGGAAAACAGGATAACCTTGTATCAGTAGGCTACTGCGGTCTCAGTTTAAATTAACAAACACACAGTATTGATCAGTTATGGATACTACTTGCTAACAGAAGGGAATAAGAGAGAAAGTGGAAGATGAGTGTGTGTGTGCTTACAAGCCAAAGCACAGTGCTCTCCAGGGGAAAATGAATATTGGCTCAAATAGGCAGACACGTACTCAAAGTTAACTTTAACTGTTTGCAGACAGTTCAGACCAGGACTGCGGTTTTCTTATAAGAATGATAAAGGTGGTACCACAGTTGAATACTTAAGAGTAATTTATTTATTTAATTTAAGAAATGATGATCCCTGAGCTGCATAATTTTGCCACGGTTTGCCCTTCTTTTTAAGCATGTGATCAGCCCATGTTTTTCTTCATAACTCTTACCATCACTTAATACTGATATAGTTTGGTATGCCTTTTCTGAAAGTGGATGCATAGTCAGCATTAAGGCAACATTATTTAGATTACCAGCAAACCTCAAGAAAGGACTTTTTTATTTCATCAGATGAAAGCATATCTTCAGACACAACTCAAGTTATTTTGTCACAATTACAATAGATGGGAATATGTTGGTAGAAAGAAAGCAAAGGAAAATCATGCAAATTTAAATGAATAAAACTAAAACACATACTGACTAATCTTTACTCACACTTCAGCACAGTTTGAATGTGGAGATGAGATGTATATCTATTTTGTTTTGATAAAACTTTCTTTAAAATTTAGATGTAATGCAACTTTTAACAATAACATTCTTTATATTAGTTTATGATGGGCTCTACCTACTCATTCCCAAACTTGAAACACTCTGCTCACTTTCCTTAAGTTGTTAACCATGAGTAGAAGGGTGCAACTACTGATATTACATTGTCAGTGATTAGACTCCAAATAGTGAATGACATAGAAAGTACATGGTTCTTGGCCATCTAATACAACAACCAGATAAAACCCAAGCATTGATGTAGGCTCATATAGGTTCATAGGTACTTACTAGGCTATTAATCTGTCACTATCTTAAGAAGTCTATCTTTACATTCCCATGGTAGTTTTTAGCTATTGTATCTTGTGTACAAATAACCCATTGGTGGGCAGAAGAAAATATGTTGGGACATTTACTTGTTGCCCCTATCCATGAGGGACATGGGTACTATGCCAGGAGAGAACTTACGGTTTCACACCCATTCATCCAAATTACATTTGAATAGAGTAACAGTAATACTTTGCATTATGTGGAGAGGAAGTCAGTTCCAAAGAGGAGAGATTGTCTGTGATAAATACCTATCCCTCCAACATGTTCAACTTATTTTGCAAAAGAGACTGGGTTCTCTTGAGTGACTGTTGATGATACCATTGACTTGCCAATATGTAATTGGTTTGATATGATAGCCTCTGTTGATATACTATCCATGTGGCAGAAGTCTCCTCTTAGTAGCCTCTAACAAGAGGGCCAAGGTTTTGAGATGGTCTGCATAGTTTTTGTGAGTTTGGCCCTTGATGTTTTTAGAGAGAAAGCATTTTAGTTGCCCTTGTTGTGACAAGTGTTTGGACAGGTAGACACTAAATGGTGCATCATATTCAATGAACAGCCTGATGGAAGATGAGTACAGTGTAGTGATTACATCCCTGGAACAGGAGGCCATGCCTTTAGGTATAAGTTGTGTGATGAAACGGGACTTCCTTACGAGTACAGGGTAGTGATTACATCCCTGGAACTGGAGGCCATGCCTTTAGATATTAGCTGTGTGATGAAGAGGGACTTCCTTACAATAGCAGATACACAGTGATCAAAGGACATCTTATTGTTGATATAGGTTCCTAGATTTCTTACTATGGGATCAACTTTCATCAGTGCGTTGTCAATGTGATGGTTACAAGGGAAGCTATGCTTGACGAAGGATACAATTATATATCTCTAGGCGTTTAATTTTCTTCCAGGGTTTTAACACCAGCTATATGTTTGGGAAGTCCCTCTTGGAGGATTTTGATGCCCTCTGGAGAGATTATGATAGCACCAAGCATACAGTCATTTGATCAGCCATAAACCCTTAACATACTTCCAATAAGTAAATGCCAAAGAACAAGTTGCCCCAATGACTGAACCCTGGGGTATGCTGCTAGTAACTGGTCTTTTGGAGGAGGTAGCACTGCCCACCCTAATTTCTGGGATCAGTTTGTGAACCAATGAGTTACATATGGATTTACAATTTATATGGGAGAGTTTATCTACAATATGTGAGTATTTGATGGTGCTGAAAGGCTTTGCAATGTCTAGATATGTGATGTGTACTAATTTGTCCCATCCATTGTTTCAGTAACCTTCTCAAAAAAGTTGATCAGGTCAAGTACACAGGACCTGCCCTAGATGAATCCTAACTGGCTTGGATTGAGATTTTGTAGGTTATAAATGTGTTTTTTATTAATCCAATAATAATTATTTCCATAGCCTTAATGCCGAAGCTGATGAGGCATATAGGTCCATTGATACACCACCTTTGTGCAGGGGGATGACTGTTGCTTTCCACCATTCATCTGGAGCAAATTCTGTTTAGAGGCTGATAGTGAATAACCTCTGTAGGGGGCTCTGACAAGTCATGCTTCAGGCTAACCAGCACCATTGATAATGTACTGAAAATCAAAGGTCATACTTTCAAGTACCTATGGCTTCTACAGTCCTTCACATGTAAAACACAGGTCAGAAAGAGAATACATGAGTTCCATTGCTTCACTGCACAAGCTTTCTGTAATAAGGGATTAGATGATTTGGTTTTAAGTTACTCTAGTTTTAGTTGACCCAAAAATTGGTGTAACAGTGCAAAAAGAAATACAAATAAACCAAAAACGCACCACCAGGGTTTCCGTACTCCACATAATTTTATTACAAAGGTTAAGCGCTTTCATCAGTCCAAGTTGACTTCATCAGAACAAGTAATAGAATGAAAAAAAAGAGTTTAAATAACTTAAAATCAACTACCATTGGTTAAATGTTAAACCAATCAGTTTACACTTTAAAAATACAGTTAACAAATCTAGAAAATTCATTTTCACCACCACCATAAAATACATAATTAAATTCAAATACTTTTATGCTCTATCTTAAAATAAGTTAAATAATTCAACATATTATTCCAGTTGAAATAATTTAAAATTATTTTAACTTATATTTTTTCTGCCTTTTCCTTCAATACTGGTATAATAGATATAAAATCATTTAATCCAGGGCGCAGGTTAGCAGCTAGCCTTAGTTGCCGCAATAATTCTTTTTTACATAAAATATTCTTCCAATCCCCACCTCTTAGGTCTATTTGCACCATATCCGAAATAGCAAATTTAAAACCCGAAAAATTCTCACATGCCATGCTATGCCTATATAAAGCATTTGTCTCCTTCTTATTCTTTATATCATATGAGTGCTCGTAAATCCTAGATTTAAGAGCTCTCTCCGTTTTTCCAACATAAAATCCCGTGCAGGTGTTACATTTTGCAAGATATACAATTCTGTTAGTGAAACAGTTTCCCTTTTTAAAATATACTGTAGTTTCAGTTCTATTGGATAAGGTAACAAATGGTACCTGCAAAATAAAACTACACTGGGGGCACTGCCCACATGGTTTAGTGCCATCCATATTATTTTTAACACCCCCACCAATCTTATTTTCTAGGATTAATTTAAAATTAGCACCCACTTTGGTAGAAAAGAATCGGCTTCTCACCCACCACTTTGAATATCTCATTGTTAGTTTTAAAAATACTCCAATTTTTATATAAAATATTTTTCACCCCATTGGATAGGGACTATATTGTACGACACATGTTTGCACAAAATTAGGAGGTGCATCCACCATTGATTCACCACCCATTTTTTGTGGTTTTAAAGGTCCTTTCCTAAAAGCGGCTGATATTTCTTACCCCATTCATCAAAAATTCCTTGTAGAATAGTCTCAACTAGATTATTAGGGTATCGTCTGTCTACAAACGTATTCCTAAAGTTAATAAATTCATTCTCAACATCCTGTTTTTGGGAGGTCATTCGTGCAATCCTTATTGCCTGCCCCTTAATAATATCTTTTTCTGAGATGGCTGTTAAAATGGAGGTATGCATTACAAAAAGTCCTCTTGTGATACACTCTATATTTAAAACCTTCCAATTCCTTGGAAAGAGTTGTATCCAAATAATGTATCTCTCTCACATTATACTCATATGTGAATTTGGAAAAGAGGTGGTACTATTTAAATATTCCATAAAACCAGGTATTTTCTTTTTGTCACCTTTCCACAGAATAAAAATGTTGCCCAAAAATCTATTATATAACAAAATCTCAGAGCTAAAGTTACTTTTAAAAACGTATTCCAATTCCCATCCTAGCAAGACAATACTGGCATAGACGGGGGCACAGGCTGCCCCCATAGCCACCCCCTTGGTCTGTTGATAATACTGCCCTTCAAAATAAATAAAATTATTGTCCAGTATAAAAGCCATAATCTCACATAGCAAATTGACCTGTTCATGTTGCAACTTAGAACATGCAAAAAGCATTTCTTCAAAATATTCCAACCCCTCCTTCCTAGGGATTCAGGAAAACAAATCTTGAACATAGCAGCAAGGAACTCGAAAAAGAGACTACCTTCTGGATTTAAGTATCTTTGCTTTTTTTTCACTGGAAATAGCTTCTGTAGCTTACTTTGAACTAGCCTGAACTGTTTTTTGACTGATTGCTGCATTTATTTTAAAATCTGCACTTAAAGTTACATTTAGTCGAATTTGATCGAAAGTTTGCTTGTTTGTTTGTTTAATTTAACTGTGGAGGCTGCCCACTAAAGTGTGCTAGCCTGTGTAACTAATTTATCACTGTTTCTGCATTTTCTGTGTTTTTCTACCAAAAAAAAAAACAAAAAAACAAAAAAAAATCCTTGTTTTCCCTCCTTCCTCGGCTAGCTTAGACCAGTTTACAGGCATTGCTGTATTCTGGGCTGTGGTGTAGTTCCTGTGTTGTCCATTACCTTACTTGGATAGAAGGAAGTTTCTTTGCTCACCAGTGGGAGTGGGGAGCCTTGAGCAGCCTACCTGTCCTTGGGGGAAGTGACCTCAGCACAAGAAGCTGTAGTAATTGGTTGTTTGGGACCATTCCTAGCTCTTTTGTAGTTCATTGTTTAAAATCCGCGTTTGCATGGCTTTGCACGGTCGTGCGCATAGCGCAGCGCTGGTTAAACAAGGTTAGACTTAGTTAGACAAGGTTAAACTTGGTTAAACAAGGTTAAACTTGGTTAAACAAGGTTAAACTTTTTCTGGCTCCGCCAAGTCTGCTCTTCAAATCTTCCCTTAAGGAAGCTCTACTCTTAGTATAACCAGACTACTCACTGTATTATAAGCCTAGCACTTGTTCTCAATACTTCTCTACTAAGTAAGCACTCTCGTACTAAGTAAAGCACTACATCTACTTACCACCCCTGTGAATACCCACTTCCCTTAAAGGTATACCACTCCCTTATACTGTTCTAGCATGTAGAGTGGTAGATTACTGGCGTCGTCTCCAGTTCAGCTGGTCAATTTGGGCATCTTGAGACAATGCTACAATTGTCTCATGTACACAGACAACCCACTCCTCCTCCCAACAAACACAATTACATGTGAGAGATGCAACTATATAGCCAAACTGGAGGCTGAACTCTCTCAACTCAGGGCTGGCATGACCAGACAGGAGGAGATGGCAATCACACACACAACAATCCCAGTCCCACATAGACCTACCACAACTGCAAACCAAACACATAAAAACACAAAGACATACTTGGAGGCTCTAATAAAAAACTTACCAAAACAACAGAGGCTCCCAAAGCAGACATCCAAAAATCCACCACCTCAAAACAAAACACATGCAACACATACTTCAATAAATCAGTGTGTCAACCAATCGCAGCCCTTAAGGCCAAACACCTTGCCTGATACACTAGTAATAGGTGACTCCATAGTCAGACACACTGATGTCCCACTGACCAGGCTGAACAAGGAGAAGGTGACTGTGAGCTGTCTATCGGGATCTAGGATCCACCACATAACACACGCACTCAGGTCACTCCAAAGCAAGTACAAATATGACTCCGTCATTGTCCATGCTGGTGTGAATGACCTGAGACGTACCTCCCTGGTCTACACGAAAAGAGACATAGAGGAGCTCTCCGATTATGTAGCCCAGGCTGGTATGACCCTGAGCAGCATCTTGCCCTCGCCAAGAATGATACCACAATACAAAGACAAGATGATCAGCTTTAACAATTGGCTCAAGTACTGGTGTCATTCTAAGGGGATCCAATGTCTGTCTGCCTGGGATGATATGTTGGACAAGCCACGCTGCTTCGCAAGGGATGGCTTACACCTGTCACCACTGGGCTTCCGGATATTGGCTAAGGCTCTTGCCACCCCCATAGTGCCTTTTTTAGGCAAGGCTCAAAAGACAAACCCACCTCCTTAGAAAACAAAAATGGAAAAAACTAAGGGTAATGCTGCTCAACGCCAGAAGTCTAAATCTCAAGATGCAGGCACTTGATGCACTCCTCAGCATGGAGAACATCGACGTCTGTGCAGTAACTGAAACCTGGTTCAAGGCTCCTGAGAGCACCCCAGCACTACCAGGCTATACCTCGTATCATGCTTTTCGGCCCCAAAACCCGGGCCGAACCACAAAGGGAGTGGGAGTGTCCATATTCATAAAGGACACCCACACCTCCAGGTTAGTAGCAACACATGAAGCATCAGAGACCATACAGGTGCAACTAACCATAGGCAAAACTGCTATACAACTGGTAGCATGTTACAGACCACCCTCCCAATCTCAAGAACCCCACTCAGCCTTTCTGAAGACATTGGAGGATATGAAAGTATCACAAAATACTATCATACTGGGAGACTTCAACTACCCAAACATAGATTGGGTACATTATTCTAGCCCTAATACCCTAGCCCAAAGGTTCCTGGAATTCATAAATTCAAATGCACTGGAACAACTAGTCACCTCTCCCACTAGGGGAGATAATATACTAGAATTGATCATCACAAACATGGGGACAAAATGTTCCACACCAGAAGTATACCCCTCACTAGTGAGATCTGACCACAAACTAATCACCCTGGATATACATATCCCACCTCCACCCCCAGCACAAAAGACCACAGTGAAAAACTTCTCAAAAGCAGACTTCACTCTTCTTAAGACTGAGATGGTATCCTTTAAGCCCACTGTGCCAGTGGATACCACATCCCACAATGCTGAATCCTTCACAAATGCTTTCTATGGACATCTCCAAGAATGCATGGATCATGCAATCCCGAACAAATCCAAGTCCCTCTCCACCAAATGTAAGCATCCTGTCTGGTGGACCTCAGCCATAAACAAATTGTATAACAAAAGAAGGAAGCTACTGCACGTCAGAGCGAAATCCCATGAAGGGAAGACATCTCTGATCAACATTAGCAGAAAACTACGTTCTCTCATAAAAACATCCAAGGCAAACTTTGAGAGAAAAATTGCTAAGGACACTAAAGATAACCACAAAGCCTTCTTCAGCTATGTTAGAAACCTGGGCGGAAACCCTCAGATATGCTCAGAGTTGGTTCACAACAATAAAAAATACACTGAACCCACAGATATTGCTAACATTCTGGCTGATAGGTTCAGTGCAAAGTTCTCGCCTCCTTCACCCCAAAAGAAGAAATACTTATCCCAGCTGAATGTAATCTCCCTGTCATCTCAGATGTCCAAGTGAGAACCGCCCTAAACAAAGCAAAAAACACAGCATCAATGGGACCTGACGGTATCCCGGGGTGCGTGTTACGTGAACTCCAAGGGGAGCTAAACCCACACATAAAAATGCTATTTAACCTTAGCCTTACGTCGGGATATGTACCTGAACACTGGCGTACAGCAACAGTGGTTCCACTCCACAAGGGGGGTGCCTCTACAGACCCTGGAAACTACCGCCCCATAAGCTTGACTAGCCTGGTCTGCAAAGCTATGGAAAGAATCTTTATGGAACTCATAAACAGAGACATAGGGGACCTACAGATGCTTGACCTCACCCAGTTCGGCTTTGTAAAGGGCAGATCCTGCCTTTTAAACCTGGTTGACTTTTTCGAAACAGTCACTAGAGCCATTGATGAGGGCAAAGCAGTCCATACAGCATACCTGGACTTGGCTAAGGCCTTCGACACAATACCCCACTCAGGCATCATAGATAAGCTAAACAGCTTAAAAGTAAACCCTTATGTAACTAGATGGGTTGCAAACTGGCTAAAGGACAGAACCCATAAAGTTAAAATCGCTGGAGCAATGTCAGACTCAAAGCCAGTCACAAGTGGTGTCCCACAGGGATCTGTCCTGGGACCCCTCTTGTTCGGCATTTATTTATCAGATGTTAAAGCAAACATGGGAGGGCTGTGGCTGACAAAGTTCGCAGATGACTGCAAACTAGGTGCCATAGTCGATACACCAGCAGATACACACATCCTACAAAAAGGCCTCACTGAAACGGACAACTGGTGCTGTAGTCACGGCCTTAAACTAAATGCCAAAAAATGTATAGTTATCCCTTTTGGAAAAAACAAAGTACCCACAAATTATCACATAGACAGCAACCCACTGAGTATGGAAAAAGTAATCAGAGACCTAGGGACCCAAGTATACAGCGACCTCTCATTTGACACCCACGTTGCCAAAGTGGTTAGAAAAACATTCTACCTTGCACACCTCATCATGAAGGGTTTCACATCCAGATCCAAGGATGTCATTGTACCCTATATTCCTCCCTCATCAGACCCATGATTGAGTACAATGCCCCATTTGGTATGTACCTCACCCGGCACTTGCAACAGCTGGAGAGACCACAAAAGTACCTCACCAAAAGGATCAAGGGTCTCCAACATATGTCTTATTCTGCCAGACTAAAGAAACTTCAGCTCTATTCAGTAGCATACCGCCTGCTCAGAGGTGATCTCTGCCTGACATACAAGGCCATGTCCAATCAGGATCTGATGGACATGCTCCACTTCAAAAAATCCAAATCCATCAGGACCATGAGAGCTAAAGACTTAAACCTCGGCACAAGTATGAATAGGACATGCTGGAGGGATAGATTCATAATCCAGAGGCTTCCCATGCTTTGGAACAGGATCCCAGTTCATATTAGGCAGAGCCCCTCACTGAATCCCTTCAAGAGAAATCTTGATGAGTGGATGGGAGATCGTAAGTTCACCCCAAGGGTCACATCTGTGTGTCTGCTAGACAGAGGCACAGTAAACTAATTCTATTATATAAGGGGACCTTCACTGTGTCACTACTAGACAGAGGCACAGTATTCTAGATTTTATCTGTACATTTTTGTACCATTTCATGGGGTGGCAAATGCCACATCACTATGGCTAGGCTTACAAATGCCCCAGGGCAGATATTCTAGTACTATACTATGAAACTATGAAACTAATTGTCAAAAATGTCACTTCAGCAGACCACAGGTCCTGTTTCAATTGACCGAAAAAATCCCATGAGTCTTTAACTAAATGTGGTATCCCTTCCACAACATGTTTTATTATCCTATCTACAAAAACTGCCAAATTGTGTGTTTTGGAACCACCAGTCACTACAATAGGTCTAAAAGGTGGTGCCAGTAGTTTTAGAGACTTGTAAATAATTATCTTCATTGAATAAAATATTCTGCATTATATTAATATAGTCTTCAGTATTAAAAATCACAATGCCACCTCCCTTGTATGGGGTCATAATACGAATCCCCCTATCTTCTCTCAGTTGTTTCATTAAAATTCTCTCCTTTTGATTCAGGTTATAATACACCTTCTTATTTTCTGCCAACAACTTATAAATATCCTCTTTTACTGCTTTCTCAAATATTCCAACCAAAAAATGCAATGGGGGATTAAAAGTACTGCTTTTTTTTAAAAACTGCACTTTTGTTTAAGCCCATATTTCCTTTATTGGTTATAGAAAATACAATTTTAAAATTTAACTTTCTTGTATAAAACTGTACATCTAATAAAACCTCAGCTACATCAAGAATTTTAGTGGGGACAAATTTAAATCCTTTGGAGAACAATGAAAAAAATTCCACAGTAATTAACCTGTCGGTATAATTATAAATACTAAAACCCTGAGAGGTGTGTATAATCTGGTGGTCAACATCCTCTAATATCTGCCCTTGCCTCTCCCCCTGTTCCCATACCCTCTCTGGTGTTGAACTACTTGGGTGTAGGAATATTTCCTTCCTTGATTCCTGTTCGCTATTCTTTCCGAGCACCTCAGTGTAGGAAAATCCTGATGCACAGGATGATCCACTATATGTTAATTACCTAAAAAATCATTACATGCACCATCATCCAACTCATGCACTAACAATCATTAGTGTAGTTACTAAAACCCTTGGACCCTGCCTGTCAATATGCAATTTATTGGTGGGATAAACTTCTTTACACTGATTTAATATCTCTTTCTAATTTTCTTTTTTTCTTTTGAAATTGAATATTAAATTTTTTCTCCACCCTACCAATTACCTTCTCATAAAGCTCCTCATATTGATTAAACAATAAATCATCCAAGATACAAACATTTAACTCCTCTAACTCTTTCTGAAGTTTCAACTTCATTTGTTCCTGAAAAAAAACAGCCTTATTAAACAGCTGAAGGCCCCATTTATCAAATAAAGTAACAAAATCATTGACCATGGAAGTATCATAATATAGTCCAATAAGTAATATTTAGTTGAAGAGTAGCCAGTATTAAGAGTGAGATATCCATCTAAAAATACAGGCAACAATAACTTGGATGGTCGAAAGTATGGTTCCAAGTTTACGTAACATCGATCTGTAAATGGTCCAATCCATCTTAGCAAATGCTAGTGTGCATTCATTCATACGAGGTCGATGATCTGATTGGAGATCGCACTACAGTGGGGATCAGGAAATTTACCCTTTTCCTCAGTGTAGTGCGATCTCGGAGCTTGTATATAATATGCTGGGGGTGTGGGCATACAATCTCTCACATGGGGGGTGCGGGGGGCTTGCCCCCCTTCAAAACATTAGTAGAAAATCACCAGAAATCAAGGTAAGCTGGGTAATGTCAATAATATCAAATGAGAATTATCGTCATTACCACTGTCATCATTTTGATTAAATAACTTTTTTATTTTTGACATTTGCTTTTGACTAATTGCTTGCAGAACTGTGATTCCTGATTTTGATATTAAACCTATATATATATATATATATATATATATATATATATATATATACACACACACACACACACACACACAGACACACACACGTATATATACACACATATACACACACACGCACATGCACACACACACACACACAGACACACACACACACACACATATATATATATACATATATATATATATATATATATATATATATATATAGATATATATATATAGATATATATATATATATATATATATATATATATATATATATATATATATGTCGTGAAGTCAAAATGTAATAATACATCATAGAATAATTGGTAAAGACAGTGGTTCAGTAAATCTTACCACACAGCAGCAGCATACAGTATTTACTTATTAATAAACTAAGTACAGAAATCTGTCCTAAATACAAAGGTAGAATCTCACTAAAAATTAATGCATTTTATATATTCTGCATAAACGCTTATTTGACTTTGCATATAGGTGTGGAAGGAAAAAGTGCTCATGGGAGCAAGTAACTGTAGACATACCTCTCAACCTCTTAGTGCAAAAAATCCAGACAAAGCCTAAAATAATGGGGGCACAAAGGTCCAAAAAATAGGGCAGATTTTAAATATTGCTATTCTAAACATAGAAAGTTGCTAGAATAACATAATTTGTTTTAGCATGTATTTACTGAGGTATATGAAGTCTGAAACACAAATGTATGTCATTATTTTGTGACTTCAGTCCTCAGTGATTTGACAGAAAACCACAGACTTTATGAGGACCCGGCCAAAAATATGAGGCAGAAATCTGTGCATCCTGTAAAAATGTGAACTGTTGAGGGGTATACCTGTAGGTTGAGTTTCAGGTAAGGAGAAGAGAAGTTACTATGACAAAAGAAACTTTGCTAAGGTGTTCAGCTGAGTGAGAAATGAAAAAAATAAAGGTGAAGACTGGTGGAAGTTAGCTGGGTAATTTGATTAATTACTTGATACTGCACCTAATGCATACTAGTAATAAACTGGAATTTAGGAAATGTGACTACACAACAACACAGGATGCCTACTTGAACTTGATCTCGGAACCAAGCCCCACTACATCTGGATACATTTCTGTTTTTGCACTTAAAGTTAGAGTATACTTTTGCTAATTTAAATGCTGTTCTATATTTTTGGTACTGTGGTGGATTTCTACACTTAGAACTTGTTTAACAAGTTATCTCCTGCCGAGAGTAGAGGGTGCTGCCATTGCTCTGGGTGAAATTTGCTATTTGTTGCAAGGGTCATGCACTGCTTGATTGTTGTGTGTGTGCTGGTTTATTCTTTAAACTTAAGGTGTCTGCAGATGTTTTGGTGCTACTCTTATGGGTTACTCCTGCAAGAAGACACCTGGACTTGATCTCAGAACCAAATCTCAGTACATGTGGGATGTACAAGGTTCTGTTTTTTCAACTTACATTAGGCCAATGCCAGTGCTAATTTAAATACTTGTGTATTTTTCTGTGGCAGATTTTTGCATTTAGCACTGCTTTAGAAGGTTATCTTCTGCTGAGAGTAGGGAGTGTTGCTATTGTTCTGGGTGAAATTTCTTCTACTGGTAGTAAGGGCCATGTGATGTTTGATTGACTTCTGCCTCTACATCCTGGAAGTGCTGCAGATTCTGCATCAGGCTTTGCACTGTTGACAATGACTTATGACAGTTCCAAATGTTCACATCATCTGATTCTGTAAAAAAATATGTAGTTGAGTCACCTCTGACACTTATTTATTAGGTACAGTACAAATATGACATCAGTGTCCAACTGGGCTCTCCAACACACACTCCCGTGGACTCCTGGAAATAACTGAGTACAGTTGCAGACACATGAGTGCATTGTTCGAACCTAGGAACACTTCATTCTTGCTGTAGGCATATTGCTTATTTTCCCTTTCCCTACTTTTGCCAGTTGTGGGCATTCTAGTGAAAGTGTGGATGTGGCATCCAGTCCAATTTATAGTCACTATTATCAAGAAACCGTTACTAATTGTGGTTACTTTACTGTCTTTTGCACTCATCATTTGCTGTCTGCAGCCTGAGTCCAGTCATAGCTATAGAACACTTACTGCCTCAACGCTGTATTAAACTGTTGTGTGACACTTGATGCAAATCACTTGTACTAAGCTGTTGTTGTGGCACCAAGCCAAGTTAGTACTCACTGCTTCACATATCTGTTAGCTATTCCTACAATTTTACTGACTGTTATAACCCGTCATTTATTGATACTTTATGTATATAATTGTGACTCTGGTGCTTTGATTCATTGTTCATCCTAGTGTTCTGAAATATATACTCTTCCTACAAATTAATTTCATTAGTACCCCTTCTTTCTCCAGGCACTAAATACCCTGATTTTACAGTGTACCTCACCATCTCTTGCAAGTCAGATAGCAACAGGAACATTAAGGCGATGTAGGAACTGACTCATATTCACTGACAACTGTTTGATTTTTTCCTACAAATGATTCCATATGTCTGAGGTGCAACTGTCTACTAACCTTGGAGGGCAACCTCTCTTCAAAGAATGTAGACTGTAACCAGCATATTTTTAGTTGTGACACCCACCTCATGTACCATGCCCACCATGTCATACACAGACAAATGACTTCTTACACTGAGGTGCTTAAAAAGTCCCTGTCTAAACCACACTGAACTCCAAGAGTGACACAGAGAGTCACCTTAACTGGTAAACAACATACACAGACCATACAGAAAGTACAACTACAAAAAGGGGTCACTCACCTTGTAGACCAAAGATGATCAAGCAGCAAGGCTGCGACAATACATCTGGTAACATCTAAGTCATAGGTGACTCAATAGTTAAACACACATATGCACCATTCAACAGCTTGAGGAAGGACAATGTAATGGTCACATGCCTCACAAGTGCCAGGATCCATAGTGTTACTAGGCCACTCAAGTCCATTCACCCTAAGTGCACGTATGACATGATCATTGCACATGTGGGAGTGAATGACTTGAAACACACCTCCTTGGATCATATCAGTAGGGACATGATGGAGCTCTTAGAATATGAATCTGAAATTGTTGTGATACCAGTACCGAGTAATATTCTGCCACCACCACAATATAAACAAAAGGTAACTGACTTTGATAATTCACTTAGTTATTGGTGTCATTTGAAGGGGAGCCAGTATATATCATCTTGGGAGGAGATGGCTGACAACCCTGGCTGCTTTGCTTGGGGTGGCTTGCACCTCTCTCCTCATGGCTACCATATATTGCCCAGGGCTCCCCCCCCCAACAGTATTTTTTTTAGTTAAGGTCAGTCTCCCCCAAACTACCTACATAGCCAATCAAAACTATATAAAAGTAGTACTGCTTAATGCTAGAAGCCCAAATAAGACGTTGCAGTCCTTACAGCCATTCCTTTATCTTAGAAATATGTATGTCTGTGTAGTTACTGAAACATGATTTCAGAACAGTGACAGCAGACCCCTTCCCTACCCCAGTGCAAGGTTTGAATGCCTACCACTCTTTTAGACCTAACAAAGAAAATGACAGTGTTACTGGAGGGATCATTTCTAGGACAAGTTCTCTTTAGTACTTACTTTGATGTCAAAGCTTTATTCCTAAGGACCCATTTCATCTCTAGACTTGCAAGCCTGGGCAATGACCTTGAACTGCTCCATATCCTTTTCATGTAAATACAACTCTGTACCCTAGCTTAGCTAACAACCATACCCCCTCCATGTCATATGCAGCCATGAAGGTATATCAAAACAAACTGACATCTCCCTATCAAGCCTAACACCATTCTCATGGGAGACTTAAACTATCCCTTCATTAACTGAAAAACCCACATCACCTCAGATAACATTGATTCCTTGACTTTATTAAAGTCAGTTCCCTAGACCACATGGTTCAAGTTCCAACTAGGGGTTCAAAAATATCAGATCTAGGTCTCACCAATATAGTTAACTATATTATATTTTGTAGTTAATAGCTGAGTCAGTCATTAGGGACCTAGGTACTTTCATTGACAATGAGCTATCCTTTTATCATAATGTATCCTCTGGTGTGAGGAAATCCTTTTACCTAGCCAGACTAATCACCAGGATATTTCTTCCAGATCTAAGGAAATTATCATTCCTCTCTACTCCTCTCTCATTAAGCCCATAATAGAACTCATGAGCCAGTTTGAGAGACTAATGCATTTACTCACTGAGATAATCAAATGTATATCTTTCTTGAGCTACCCAGGCTACCTTAAAATGGTCTCTCTCTCTCTCTCTTTCTCTCTCGGTCTCTTCTGTTTCCTATAGACTCATGAGAGGAGCGCTCTGTCTAGTCTACAGATCTTCAAAAGATCAAGTTCTATGTGACCTTCTGCATATCTGCAAAACTAATAACATCCCATAACACCCATTTAAAATATCTTAACTTCCACAGAAACACAATTAGGAGCTTCTGGCAAGACAAATATATATTCCAGACAATCCCTCTTTCATAGGATAGGCTTCCTTCGGATGTAAATCAAAGTATCTCCATCAACCTCTTTTAAGTGTAACCTTGAAGGATAGATGAGCAATCAGAAATACATCCCAAATCTGACCTCCTCAAGCCCCCATTGAAAGAAATCAGAACTAGGTAAATTAGTCATGTAAATGGGTATCTGCAATATGGAATATTACTGCTAGGCTACTAATGGTCATTTGGATTGATAGCCTAAAATTAACCTATGAACCTATCAACATATGAGTAATGTTTTAAAGGTAGGGAAGTAACTTATGAATCAAAGTTGGACTGGTTTTAATTTGCTCCATTCATTTATGCCAGTACAGAAATAAATACTGGTACTGCACTACTTGTCAATAGCCATCTCCCAATCGCACCCCCTAACACCATGTGCCCAAAGCTTCCTCCCCCTTTACCCTACACTAGCTACACCTCTGTGTGGGACTGTACAAAGGTGGATGTTTATATGTTTACCAAATGCAGATTGTGTAATTCTGCTGTCTTTTACAGTCATTTTGGATGCTATCAACATTTTGGAGTTTCTGATGGCTGTGGTATCATACATTAGCTGAGGTAGTTGTAGTGATTCTGGTATTCTTTTCCTTGGATGTGGTTGTAGGTAACTGTTAAATTTTCCATTTTTCCCTGGCTATCTCTTCTGGTAAGGTTAGCATTCTTCTGAATGTTAATTTTATGGCTGATAGTTACTCCCTGATATTTCAATGCTCGTACAACTTCAGTAGGTCCTGATTATTCCGGGCTTGTTGTAGCTTGTTGTGACATAGCATTATGTTACTGCTTCTGAAAAGATCAGCAGTCATTTTTCAGTGATGTAAATTTCCCAATCTTTCCTTGTTTGTCCCATCTCTGGGTTAATCATATGCAAAACATAAGAGCTAAAAATTACCATGGGAATGTAAGGCTAGACTTCTTAAGACCAATAGCCTAGTAAGCACCTATAAATGTATGAATGTATGCGAAGCTAAGTTGAAGCTTGGGTATTGGGCTTTGAATGCCCTTCACTGAAGGTAACAGGGCAGAGTTATCTGAATGTTTAAGGATTTCAGGTCCATTTGCATTGGAATACATGAAACTAGTAAATATGTTGAATAGTAATTTTGATTGATTAAAGGGAATACTGAGATTTTTTTGGAGGGTAATGAACCAGCATACACATAGCAGATGCTTCTCACTTTATGTATATTTTACGTGTGTTGATACAATCAAGGTAAAATTGGTTATAATCAACAACAGTCATCTTGGGCAGAGTTGCTGCCATAAACTATATCAAAATGAATAGCTCCTGAATAACTTAATATCTGTAAACTGCATAAAATCTGTATACCGCATAACCCTGAATAGCATTAGGATAGTGACCAAACAAGATTTTGTAGCAAAGTCAGCAATATGCAGGGTCTCACATTATCACTGATTTATTGCATTTTTGGTAATACACCAAATTGAACCTTCTCCTTTCTGTTTTATAATCCAGAAGAAGGCAAGATACTGCAGAAAGACATGTATTCATCAGTCTACCAAAGATCAGTCTACTGCAGACAATTAGGGCTGTCAACTTCTAAAGAATGTCATTGTATAGTATTGATTTTAGGTGTGATCTGAGTCTCTGTGTGGTTAAGTGGCAAACTGACACAAAACAAATCAGATCCAGCACTACAGGATGAAGTTATTTAGCAGCTAGAAGCTGTAATCCTCCTTACTAAACTGCCAGACCACAGAATGTCATGTTAGAAAACTATATAAGATGTAAGATAAAGTACTATTTAGTGCGAAAGAAGTGTGAGGTGATATGCATACATTCTCAAAGAACATGTAACAGTGGATTGAAATTCAGCTCCTGTTTCATTTCATTTTGATTGATTGCCAAGATTCCATTATTTATGAAAGCAGTGTGGTGCCATTGAACAGCATAAAAGTTTAAGTGTTTTAATTTTAAACATTAACTAACGAGTCCTCTAGTGATAAATTTTGGTTTATATTAACCAATTTCTCCATCATTTCATCAAGACATCCAAGGTAAGAAATTATATTTTGATTCATATAATTGATTAGAAGGATGCATAGCACAGACAGTTAAGGCTTTGATCAGCTAATGGTATAGAAAAGAACTCCATTTATTCAGTCTTGACTTCTGTACCATGTGACACTGAGCAAGCCATTTCTTCAGACAGGAGCTCTGGGATCTGAGGTCACCTTTAAAAGAGGCACTTACATTTTCTGATAAGACTATACGACTAATAAAAAAGGAGATAAAACAGATAATGTGAAGTAGCACGGAAAATAAACAGTCCATGGCAAGAGTTCCGACGCTCCTTTAAGGATCACACCAAATTTATCCCTAAACTCTTTTGTCAAGAAATGGGACAGCCTGCTCCATTGTTCCCATAACTAATAACGATACATAAACGTGCAGCATGGCATAACAGTGTATTTTCCACCCAGGTAGCTAAGAAGATAAACTCTTAATGAGCATTTTCTTGAAGCCTTGTGTTTGATGCCATCAGTTACTCTTTAATGATTTTCTGAATATTAGAAAATACATTAATCAAACAGAAGCTGAGTCTCCCCAGAAAACAGATACTTGTGTCTTGTAGGTCTCAGTTTGTTAATGTGC
The DNA here is from genome assembly GCF_019279795.1 of Protopterus annectens. Taxonomy (NCBI): domain Eukaryota; kingdom Metazoa; phylum Chordata; order Ceratodontiformes; family Protopteridae; genus Protopterus; species Protopterus annectens. The sequence continues at coordinate 128,113,491 of NC_056744.1, forward strand.
ACAAATATGAGTATCACCGACACACAATAAGTGCATTACTGATATATCTGATTTATTTACTCATCTCCTACATCAGAACTGACTGGAAAAAAAAAACAGCTGTTAGGTACATGAACTTTGCAGCCTCTATGCTCAGCTCAGGAAAACACTTTCCTGAAAGTCAGGATAAGACATTCTTCTTTGGTTGAGATTCTTTTTAAAAAATCTTTAAATTATAAAGAGTGTTCTGCCAGAAGTCTTAAGACAGTATTCTGAGGTTATAGTCTGACAACTCAAATATATTTTGTCCAGACAAATCAATTATCTCCCTATCTATCTATCTATCTATCTATCTATCTATCTATCTATCTATCTATGTGTGTATACACATACATACCTTTGTCTCTCTCTCTCTCTCTCTCTCTCTCTCTAGGCAGTTGGCTAACATGGGGAAATTTGCCCTTTTCTCCACTGTGGTGAGATCTCGGCGTTGGTATATATTATTTTGTGGTTGTGGTGGGTATAGCCCCCCATTGGGGGGTGGGTGGTATAGCCCCCCACTTAGATGGGCTTGACATGCTGTGGTGTTTGAATGTTGAATGTTGGCCAACTGCCCACATTCCCTGTGTAAAAATCCGGTGATGTGAACATTCGGTTAATTCAATGTTCGGTGTTTTTGTCTCACTCAACTGAAATTTGGGTAAGTGAAATTAAAGTTATCTAAAAGAGACCTATATATATATATATATATATATATATATATATATATATATATATATACACTCAAACACACACGCTCACACATACACAGACACACACACACACACACACACACACACACACACACACACACACACACACACACACACACACACACACACATATATATATTTGGTTTCACTTCATAATCTCAAAATGCTGAAATCTCGAATTTCAGCATTTTGAGATCATAAAGCCAAAACCGTACAAAACCGAAACTTCACAAACCCAAAACCATAAACCCGAACACACAGCATACACCACACCACACACAAACCACGGCACCCACACCACAAAACAAATACACACAAAAAACAAAACACCAAACACACAAATACCTACACTACACAAAAGCAGAGGGGCAAGCTCCCCTGCACCCCCCACACCCCCCTACTTATATATACTAACTCTGAGTTTACACAAACAGTAACAGACAGAACACTCACACCCAGACATTCCACAGTCCCTCACACACACTCAAATACACACACACACACACACACACACACACACACACACACACACACACACACACACACACACACACACACACACACTCACACACACACAAACATCACACATACACAAACACATCCAACAATTACACACTCATACGTTAACCTACCTACCCTAACCCACACATACAACTTAAAAACAATCTAACACACACTCAAACTCTCACCCAAAACCCTTAAAAAACAGTCACTTACCTTACACTCCACGCAAATCCATATACCACATCAAACTACATCCAACGTAAACACCGCACATCACGTAACATAAAGCCATAACCACGAATTCGAGATATTCGAATTTGCGATTATACACTTTCCACATTTTGAAATTCGGCTTTATAGTCTCAAAATGCTGAAATCTGAAATTTCAGCATTTTGAGATTATAAAGTGAAACTATATATATATATATAGATATATATATATATATATATATATATATATATATATACAAGATATATATATATATATATATATATATATATATATATATATATATATATATAAAACATGTGTGTTCGTTTGTGTTATATTTGTGTGTATATAATTTATGTATGTTTTATTGTGTAGTGCCTTTGTATAGCACCATATAGCTTATTTTTAACTGCTTAATATCTTCTACATCAAAATGCTTGCTTTCAGGAGTGACCTAGCTACTCTGGTCAGGCAAGTGACTTATAGGGAAGCTACACGGTAGGTATGTAGAGACTAGGGGGACTCAAATGCACTTTTATAGTATATAATTAATAGCAGATAAAAATCTAAATGCTATGTGTGATGCTCCCATCAAGCATACCATATCATGTGGACAGTATTGTTTGTGTCCAATACAGTGTAATTCTAAGATCTTCCTGACAAAAAAGCATAAATAATTATTGCAATTAACATCAATGTAAAAATCAGGATTTCAAAAAATATGAAAGAATAAATGCAAAATATTATCTGAAACTTGCTCCACAGGATTTGTTTAAATGATGTCAGTCCATCAGCTTGTATTTAAGTGGTGCCAGTCTTTCAGCCCTAGGATACAAATACAGTGGAATGAGTAACTAATGTCAGAAGTACTTTTATTCTTGACAAAGACATCACTGTTATATCATAGTATATGCACTGTATTGTAACCCTGAGTTACACTAAGTACTATATTTATTTATTTATGTCAGAATGACTTGACTAGTGTATTTTAATAAGCAGAGTAACAAAGCCACAAATCTATCAATAAAATAGTAATAACGCATAGTTGGTTATGCTACTGCTTGCCGAAGGTCGGCTCTTTGACCCATTTGTAAGCACTGGTTTAAACCAGATTGTCACAGTCTAACATTCTGACTGCACAAAGATTTGTGAGCATTAAGAGGAAAAAAAAATAAATGCTACTGAGACACATGTATTATTCTAAATGGCTTCTCCTGTCACTTTGCATTAAGTCACTGCTGCTGGAATTCTGCCTACTGACTGTATAAACATTCTTGATAAAATTGAAACGATGAATCGAGGTAAGACATGAAACAACACTATATTTGGAACTATAATTGGATTTCTGTTTTCCCTTTTGAAAGGTGCATATGCTGAAAATCATTTCTATAGTTTGTTCAGTATGCTTTCAAAGTAATTACAGAAATGCATTTAAAAAATTCCATGTTTCAGAATTGATTACTCCACTCCCCTCAACTAGCCCATTTATGTACTTATTAGGGTGGTCTTAATACTATCTAACAGTATTAATTACAAGAGAAATATTAAACATGTATTAGCAGTCAGCTGAGTGCTGAATATACTCAGTGATAATGCTAAACAGACTAAAATATGCAAATTAATTTGACAAAAGTCGATGATCTTTAAAGACAGTGTGAGGTACTGTTATTTTTCTATTGATCACTATTTTATAACTGTGTTTGCAGGATATGAAGTTAGAAAATAAAGCTAAATGAAATACAATTCAGTGTGAAAATAATATAAACTAGAACAGTGGACACTTTCAGTTTAAATTTTAGTGACGTCAACCACACTAGGCATTATTTTGTTCTCATTTTTTTCAGATGTTCTCATATTTTAACAAATAAGATATTTTCAAGTGTAAAGACATCATCACACATTCCAGGACAGGACTTCATTTGCAGTATCCTTTGTCACAAAAGGAAATATTGCCAGCCCAGCTATCTGGAATTTTGTAAATAATTATATTTCATTTTTGAATGTCAACATGATTTATATAGAAGTGTGACAAAGAGAGATACTGCCAGCAGAACTGTCTGGAATTTTGTAAATGGCTATGTGTCATTTGTGAATGTCAACATGCTTCACATAAGATGGTTGTGTTACAACTTTATTAGAAATGTATGTTATGTGTAATGTGTACATCAAACTAGGTTTGTACAGACATGCGTGTTGAAAAAGGTTTGTAAAGTACTGAGCTTAAAGATGTATTCACAGTGTATCCTACTGGAAAAGAATGGAAATGTATATTCAATATTGTAACTGTTTAAATGTATATATTTTAACAGGGGAAACTGAAACGTATGAGGTTAAATTCAGAAAAACAGCTGACATTAAATTACTTTATGGCAGCAAGGAGACACAATATCTAAAACCAGGAAACATTCTGCATTGTCTTGCAAGTGTTTTATTACTTCCAGAAAGTACTGAGATTTGAGGAAAAGCCCTTGTGTATGTATTTTCACGGGTAGATGCTAAATGCCACCAGCTGCATCAATGGTTGTTTTTCACCTGGGACAGAGTCAGATGAAGAAGAAATGATGTCATTCTGCAATCTATCCCAGCAGTAATATTTGAGATATTAATTTGGGAAGCCTCTTAGTGAGAGACTGCATTCTGTATTTTGTCTTTGACCGGACAAGATCCATTTACCACGCATCCGCCTTGCTATGAGTAGTTAAGTCTATGGAACAGTATAATTCTCTTAGATTCATTCAGGAATATAGTGAAGAATAGTTTATATGTTTTTCTTTATTTATTTGAGACTGTCCTACAATGTTGTTTTAAGTATTTCCTGTGATTTTGAACTCTGATGTTACTGTGTGTGTATGTGATATATGATATATATACATATATCACATACACACACAGTAACATCAGAGTTCAAAATCACAGGAAATATTTAAAACAACATTGTAGGACAGTCTCAAATAAATAAAGAAAAACATATAAATTATTCTTCACTATATGTTACTGTGTGTGTATGTGATATATGTATATACATATATATATATATATATATATATATATATATATATATATATATATATATATATATATGTGTGTGTGTGTGTG
>NC_056744.1:128123032-128145532 GCF_019279795.1 Protopterus annectens
TTCTCACATCTATTTTTTGAACTGTTGGTAATGGGTGATACTGTGCGATATAAACTTCATCATTACCTATAACGCTTTGTGGCTCATGTTTTTAATGCTTCTCAGCTACGTCAGTATTGTAATGTTTGCATAGTCTCCAGTGTAACAGTCTTTCCACATTATTAGGAATTTCAGTATACTGGCCCTCTGCCACTAGTGTATCACTCCCAACAACAAGATGTGTGACTGTTTCCTGCTTTGTTTTACAGAACCTGCATTTTCCTGTTTCTTCCACGTTTGATGGAGTTTGTAAACCAATGTGTATGTAGCCCACTATCCTGGACTGCTAACATTAGCTTTTCATCTTTTGGTTTAAATTCACCTCTCCTTACCCATTCCTAAGGCTCCATGTTGGATAGCTGATTGTATGGTAAATTGGAAAGTAAAGGGAATGTTAGATCTTGAAAGAAAATACAAGTTTGTTCAGAGGGAACTTGAAATGTGAACTGGTATAGAATAAATTGTGTAGCTTATAGCAGAGGTAATGGACTTTGATAGAAAGCTTGTTAACAGCAGTTTTAAAAATGGCAGAAGAATAGGAAAAATCTAAAAAAAAAAAGAATATTTGAAGACATAAGCAGGGAAGCCCTAAACTTAAATCAAACTTTGCTGATAATGAAGAAAGTTATGATGAGTATTTTATTGGGGTAACTGTTGCTGAAGAGGAAATACTGCATTCAAGAAATTGGACCAGAGAACAAGTTGATAAAATGACAGTGAGTCTTTAAACGTAATGGAAGGCTCAGTGTATTAACTTACAAGATGAGATAAAATGAAAAAGGGCAAAATTATCTCATTCATATGCATAACCAAAGATATATTTCATACATATGGTTAACCCATGGAGAGAAACACAAACTTTTGTAGTTATTGTAAGGTCTGAATCATTTAGTATAGTTTAGGAAATAGTTCAGGATATGAGTAATGTTTTTCTCCCTGCAGTGCAAGTGAATGACACACTTCCAAGGGTGGACATACCACAAGTAAAAAAAAAGGAAACCTAACTCATAAAAATTGTTAGGGTTACTAAAGTTGTATTAAAGGAGCTGGTGCCTTAGAATAATAAGTTTTTATTTCCTCTGTCTATTCACTGTCGTCACAAAGGTGAGGCTTTACAAACTGTGTATAGTACTCTAGATATAGTATTATGAATAATTCATAAAAAGGAATAATAGCTTATTGTTTCTTGCTGGGGATGTCTTATGCCTGCAATATCTCAATAGGCCCCTTTCTTCGTTATTATATTGCTTTGTCACCTGATTAGGTGCTTATCTCAAACTGCTGTTTTCATTGCTAAATGACTATTTAATAACACCTGTGATGCCCACCACTGCTACCAATATGTGATGGCTACCACTGCCACCAATATGTGATGTCCTCATACTGGACCAGCAATCAAGGAGCCTGAATCCTCACCACTAACACTGGAGAAAGGCATACACTTGGAATACATGAATTTTCATACACACTCTCACATGCCTAGGAAAGGCTGGCACAGATTTACCTGCTGTGTCCCTTTCTGCCCAAAGTATAAGGTAGTTATCACTGCCACTAGACAATCCCCAATCAGCTCCTCTAAGGTCCTTAACAAAGGGTGTCCAATTATACTTTGTAATATTAATACTAATGCAAATGGTAGTAGTTGACCAAGATGGCTAGGCCTTCTGGAGTGGACTACACAGTGTCACCAAATAAATATACAGTTAGAAGTCTCAAAGGTTAGATACTTTCTAAAAGTACCAGCCACAGTAAACGTTTTAAATATATTTAATAATAAATAATAAAAGAATATTAAAATACTGAATATATATTTACAGTAAACCACAGAGTTCAGATCATAAGAAATATTGAAAAAAAACACTGATGGGCAGACTCAAATAAAGAAAAACAATATCTAAACTAAGCTTCACTATATTCCTGACTAATCTAAAAGAATTTCTGTTCCCTGGTTAAGTTACTTACAACCACAAGGCAAGATGCTGAGGGTGAGGGTTTTTCTGGTCAGGTTCCCCAAAATAGAATACTCAATAATCTGAGATTTCTCTTTGTAGAGGGCTGGCAGAATGACCTCATCTGGTCACCTGACTCTGGGTTCTCACAGTATTCCCCTCTGAAGCTGAGACAGGAATTTAGCATAGACAGCTACAATACACATCTAAATGTTTATGGCAGTGCCTGGGGCTTCCCCTCTTTTTACTGTGCTAATAAACAAAGGCTTTTTCCCAGACCTAACATCTCTGGTCCTGTTCAGCACTATGCAGTGCCATTTTAATGGTTTAATAGCTCATTTACATTTCCCTTGATTTTCTAAAAGTAAGCTAGCTGGTTAACCATTGCTGTCTCAATATCCTCTATTAAAACATATACATTTAATTTAGTTACAATAATACATGTACATTTCATTTCAGCAGGTTGCACTTTTGATACATTTTAACACAATTAACACAAGCAAAGCTCATAAATACATTTGTAGCACAAGCATCTGTACAAATCAGTTTGATATACAAGTGACATATAGTTCTAATACATTTGTAACACAAGCATCTTGTATAAGTCAGCTTTATATTTAAAGGACATATTATTCTTTACAAATCTCCAGCTGGCTATGCTAGCACTTGCCTATATTATCACAACACTATATTAAAATATGGTTTGTACCCTATATAACAACATATTCAAAAGCAGATTGTTGAATTCTGCTGAAAGGATTACTTTCTAGGGTCAGGATCCATTAAAATTCTGTACAATTGCACATAATTATTGCATGGTCTAGATCATATACTAGGGCCATGCAGAATTTGTGAATGGATCCCTGTGTAGTGGATATACAAATAGGTATCCATAGCATCTGTGACTCACAAACATATTAATTAAAGATGGATCTATCTTATATAATGTGAAGATGAAAATATCACAACCTAAAACATTGAGCTGTAAAGATTTCACTCTTTTTCCACATTAGTACGATCTTGGAGTTAATATATAAGTTCATAGATTTATGCTAAGCTAATGACCACTAGTGACCTTATAAGCCTAGCAGATCAGCCCCAATGTGACCCCAAAGTCTGAATTATATAGGGTTGATTTACTGATGGTGCCAGACCAAAGGTTAATTTCCAATTACCCTGTTGCACTTAAATAGTGATAGAGAGGAACTCTGCTTCACATGGATAGTGTGTCTGTTCCAGAGAATGGGAATTCTTTGAGAAATATATCTGTCTCTCCAACCTGAAATATATCTGTCACAAACAAAATTTATGTAATTTAATCTAGTAGTTCTGATGCTGTTTGTTTTGTAGATGTATAGAAGAGAAGGTTCATAAAACAGGGTCCAAGGATGCACTGTGTGCCAGGCAAAGCTCAGAGGTCTGTATGACAATGAGTACAAAGACAGCGATTTCAGATGATCAGTGTGGCACATTGTATTTGCTTCCTATATTCTTTTTGTAAGGAACCTTTGTGGATGTTCCAATTGCTGCAAGTACCTGGTCAGGTACATACTTAGTGATGGTTCTAATAAGGGCTAAGTACAATGCCCTCTCTAAGGCCAAAAACACAGCATCTATGGGACCTGATAATATTCCAGACTGCATGCTACATGGGCTCCAACAAGAATTAGCAACACCATTGGGTACTCTTTTAAATCATAGTCTAACCACCGGCTTTGTCCCAGCTGAATGGAAAACAGCCACCGTTATTCCCTTGTACAAAGGTAGTGCTTCTACTGACCCTGGGAACTGTAGACTTATTAGCCTGACTAGCCTTATCTGCAAGGCCATGGAGTGAATCATCATGGATCTTATCAACAAAGATATAGGTAATCTCCACACACTTGACCCTACTCAGTTTGGGTTTGTCAAAGGGAGATCATGCCTCTTAAACTTGGTGGACTTCTTTGAGATAGTCACCAAGGCCCTGGACAAGGGGAAATATGTGCATATAGCCTACCTAGACTTAGCCAAGGCTTTTGATACTATTGCTCACTCAGTCATCATTGACAAACTCACCCAGCTAGGTATCAACCCTTATATCATTAGATGGGTTGCTACCTGCCTCACTGATAGAACACCTTTAGTCAAAATAGGGGAATCTGTCTCCAGCAGCAGACTTGTAGCCAGTGGTGTTCCATAGGGATCAGTCCTGGAACCTCTACTGTTTGGAGTCTATTTCTCCAAAGTCTTCTTCTTCTTTCAGCTTTTCCCAGTTAGGGGTCTCCACAGCAGATCACCTGTCTGCTCATGATTGGCAGTGGAGTTTTACAGTGTCGAGTTGCCAGCCCGGCGCCCAACCTTCCACAGAAGGCACACACACACATGCACTCACACTTAGGGCCAATTTAGAGTGTCCAGTCCACCTACAGCATGTCTTTGGGATGTGGGAGGAAACAGGAGCATCCGGAGGAAACCCACGCGACCACAGGGAGGACATGCAGACTCCACACAGAAGGCACCCCAGCCAAGGATCGAACCAGGGAACCTCTTGCTGTGAGGTGACAATGCTAACCACTGCACCACTGTGGCCACCCAGTCTATTTCTCCAAAGTACAAGCAAAAAAATAAAGGTATGTGGCTGACAAAGTTTGCTGATGACTGCAAACTGGGAGCAGTCATAGAATCTCAAAATGATGTCAACCTCCTACAAGAGGGATTTACACAAACAAATGATTGGAGCTAAAGTCCTGGCCTTAAACTCAATGCAAAATATGTATTATCATCCATTTCTGTAAAAGCAATATTCCTGCTAACTACCACATCAATAGCAACATCCTAACATATTCAGTGGTGAGAGACCTGGGCACACAGATTGACAGCAATCTTACCTTTGATTACCATGTCTCCACTGTGGCAAGAAGGGCATTCTATATTGCTCATCTCATAAGTAAGGGTATTGCCTCCAAAAAAAGAAGTTATAATCTACTTGTACTCTTCCCTCATCAGGCCAATAATTGAGTACAACACCCCTTTTGGTATGTACCTTTCCAAGCACCTACATCAATCGGAGAAACCACAAAGGTTCCTCACAAGGAAAATTCAAGGTCTTCAACATCTGTTCTATGTGAATCATCTTAAATCACTGTCACTTTATTCTGTTTCATACAGAATATTCAGAGACAATCTCTGCGTTGCATATAAGGCAATCCCTGACCATACTTCATTGGAAATGCTGCATACCTGCAAGTCAAATGATACATGGGTTACTCACTCTAAAGACCTTAACCTGGTATTTCACATTAATAGAACCTGCTGGAGGGCCAGATTTGTCTTCCAAAGGTTACCACATCTTTGGAACAGACTCCCACTTCATGTCAAACAGACCATCTCATTGGCCCTCTTCAAACGCAATCTGGACGATTGGATGGGTAACCATAAATTCACCCCAGGGGTTCCACCTGTGTCTCTCTTGGACATGGGCATTAGGTGCTGATCATGGAAATAAGGGTAGAACTTGGCTAGGCTTGTAAGGGCCCTAGGGCCATTAGCCCAGTAACTTCCTAAGATTCTATGATCCTTGTTTAAAAGTTGAGCAAAATAGAAGGATTTTCTTACTACCATGGACACATGTTGGTCGAAGGCTATGTTACTATATATATGAGTTTCCAGATCCCTGACGAGTGATTCAACCTTTTGGGGTGTTTTATTGATGACATAGTTGCCCAGAGTGGCAGAATCTCCAAAACATATTATAATGCATTTATTGGTATTGAGTTTTAAGCCATGGCTTTGGCATCAAGCATTTGTGTTAGTCCTTTGTTAAGGGTGTTCTCATCTTGGGGGTATTCAATGACTGCTCCCAGTTTGCAATCATCTGCAGGTTTGGTTAGCCAGAGGTCTTTGATATTGGCTTTGCCATCTGGGAAGTAGATGCCAAAGAGAAGTGGGCCTAGCCAGAGTCCTGAGGGACTCCACTGGTGAGTGGCCTCTTTGTGGAGTTGGCCTTACTGATCCTAATTTCTTGTCCCATCCATGAGCAAGCTAGCTATGCAGCATGTTATAAAGAGCTTTATATCTAATTCCGTAAGTTTGTTGACAATGCCCAAGTGAGGTATTGTATCAAATGCCTCAGCCAGATATAGCTAGCCAATATGCACCATCTTCTCTTTATCCATCGCCTTAGTGACCTCTTTAAAGAATCCACCAGATTCATTAAGTATGACATTCATTTTAAAGGCCAAACTAGAATGGATCCAGTGTCTGTAGGTCTCCTATGTCCTTGCTGAGAATTTCTATGATTATTCATTCTATGGCTTTGCAGGTAAGACTAGTCAGACTAATGGGTATTTAGTTTCCATGATATGTTGAAAGTCCTCCCTTATGAAGGGGGATTACTGTCTCAGTCTTCCATTCCTGTTTTAAAACTATAGTTAAATAATGGCTCCAGTGGTCCTGATAATTCATATTTTAGACTGTTCGACAGGCATCTTGGGAATGTTATCAGGGCCCATTGAGCCCATGTTCCTGGCTTCAGTGTGTGCAGCCAGTACTTGCCCTCTAGTTTGGAGAGGTTATGTTTGATGGCTGGGGCTGAGCAGAAGGTAAAATTGGAACTGAATTTGTCCACTAACAGATTCACTATATCTCCAGGCTTGGTGAATCTGACACCATTAACCACCTGTTCAGCACATCGCTGTGGGCTGTCATTGACATTTCTGACATAGCTGTAGAAGGTCTTATGGTTATCTTTCACCTGGGTGTCTATCCTAACCTCAAAGTTGGCTTAGCTTGACATAATTAGCCCTATTAATTGCCTATTTAGTTTGAAGACAGAATTTTTATCTTTATGGGAATTACACTTCTTGATTTTTGCCATAATTGTTTTGTTTTTGTTGTGTATCTGTTTAATTTTAGATGACACCAGGGTGGTTTGTTTCTGGGGCTAGTTTTGGGCTTACCTCTTGTAGGTACAGCAGCCTCTTATGCAGTCATTGACATGGCTGTACAAAGTTTCTGAGAGCAATTCACCGTAGGCTGCTGTGTTCTTGGGGTTTGGAAGAATACTGAATTTTTCCAAACCATCACTTAACAAAAGGTAATTTGCTTTGGAACAGTTCCTAACTGGTAATGGTTTTAATGAGATTATGGAGTTGATTTTGATTTCAAAGGAAACAGCTTTATGGTTAGGTCAGACCTTACCAGGGAAGACAAGACATTGTTGGGGGTGTGTGTGTGCAGTATTCTTCCATATTTATGAGCGCAAAGTCTAGTATGTTGGAGCCTCTATTTGGAGTATTCACTGTGTGGTCAAGGGTGTTTGTATTTACGAAGACCAGGAATCTTTGTGCCTGCAGATTTGAAGCTGTGTAGGAGTCGCTGTCTATAGAGGGGTAATTAAAGTCTCCCTTGAATACGGTGTTAGGTTAGATGTTAAGTTTCTCCAGTAGGTCCAAGTATGCATTGTGAGCTTCTGGGGCATGGAAGGCGGTCTATTGCTGGCTAGGATATGGTACAGGATTTTGACTATGGTGATCTGGATTTAGAGGAACTCTAGCATGTCATCCTGTCTGACCACCCTAGAGGTATGCTTGTAACTGATGTATACTGATACAGTTCCACCTTTAGCCCTTGTTTGAGCAGATACTGATATAAAACTGTGGAAAGCATTGAAATCTTGCACTACTGAGGTAATCTCTGCCACTTTAAACCACATCTATGCAACTGCACAGATGTCTATATTCTTGAGTGTGAGGAGAGTTTGGAGGGAGTGTAGTTTTTTTTATTAAGGCTCCTGGCATTGAGCAGTAACACCTTGAAATTCAGTTGTGTTGATCTTGCTACGATGGTAGGTTTGTCAATATTTCATTGCCTAAAACAATACTATGGGAATGGATAAAGTTATAGCCAGTATTCCAAAGCTTAGAGGGAAAGATGCTGACCATCCTTGGCATGGCAACATGATCTGTTAACCATGTCTCCCAAGGTGACAAATATTGTATCCCCTTAGAATGACACCAGAAAGACAGACAGTTGTTGAAAACAATCATTCTTTGCTCGTAGTGTGGCTAGTGCTATACTAGGCTGAGACACATAGTCTGAAAGCTCTTTAATGTCTGTCTTCATATAGTGCAGGGAGGTAACCTCAAGTCATTTACACCTACATGGACTTTGATGGAATCATACTGGTACCTGTAGCATGACTTGAGTGCATGCATGATTTGGCAGATCCTGGCTCCAGACAGGCAAATAACAGTTCTCTTCTCCTTGTTCAGCCTGGTTAGACAGGCACCGGTATATCTTACAATGGAGTCCCCTATGATGAGAGTCCTGAGAAGTGTGTTTGCCTGCCTTAGGGTCTTAGTGTTTGGGGCTCTACTGAGAGTGCCAGTATGTGTGGTGTTGGATGTTTTTTCTGAGTGCCCATGGGCTTGCTAAGGCGTAGCTTTGATGGTGGTCTAGGTGATCTTTGTTGTTTAGGAAGATTCCTTTTAAGTGCCACAGGGTACTTTAGCCTATCTGTGTTTTGTATTAAGTGAGTTGGGTATTGTGTGCGTGGCTTTGACAACCAAATGTGGGCTTGTATGTGAGTTTAGCCTGCAGTGTCATTGTGTAGGTACACCTCTTGCATACTTTGTCTGCTTTTTTAATTAATGTTGTATTTATTTATAACTTACAGGGAGTGTGAAGGTGCAGGGATGCTTGCCTCTGCAAAAAAAAATGTTTTTCTTTTTTTCTTTTTCAGTGTGTTGCTGATTTGATCTTCTTGGCTTAATGTTTTAGGTTGGAATATTGTGGTTTTATGATGATTTAACATAGAACCATCAAAACTAGGAAAACTATAACCAGCACGTACCATGCAACCAAAGAGAAAACTTGTAAAATGAAAAAGGCTGACATAGTAAGACTTTATAAATTCCAAACATAGAAGGATGCCAACTACATAAAAACAGTCAAGTGCTTTTGTCTATTCAGCATTGGAGTTCTTCAGAACTGTTTAACTTATATATAAAATCTTTTTATTTAAAACCAAAAAATACTGTAGAACAATGTGTGACAAAATAAATGAATAAAAACAATAATGAAGTGAATTAGGCTTTGTTCACCAACCCTTATATATTGGTGAATTACTCAAATTAAAAAAAAATAGCAAAAATTCATACTAGATGTGTATAATGCAAGTTATAAATCATTCTATTAGAACCTTTTTCAAACTCTGTTTTAAAAATAGGGGTCCAAATAAACCTTAATATGTATTTCTTGGCTGTTTCTCTTTATTTATATTTCAGCTGATGATAGTTTCAGCATTGGTGTCAATAAAGTGTGTTCATTTAAACCAGGAGTTGCCATGGTCGATGTTTTTCCATTGTTTCTTGTGATAAATAACATTTTATATGCTTAAATGTAATACTGTCTGTTTAAAATTTTAAATGCTGTACATAATGAACCATCACATGACTGCATGATTTTTAAATAAAAATAGTTTTTATATGTAAGTCAAATGCTTTTGAAGAAGTCCAAAGTTGAATGGACGAAAGCGTGATTTTATGTAGTTGGCATCCTTTTATGTTTGGAATTTATAAAGTCTCAGTTTTTATATGACACCTGGAATCTGCAATTTTATTTACTTCAGTGATGAACTAACAGTCTGCAGTACATTGAGGGCTGTTGATTACTGTTCAATACTTGAGTCTTTTTTCATTTTATAGGTCCATCAAAGACTACTGTCTGGAGTAGTGTCAGGGACTTACAGAGTTGCAAGTGCAGGCATATCATACCAATCTTTACATCCTGACACCTGATTCCAGGAAATGGCTAGTCATAACATAGTTGAGAAATATCGTCATCATTAAATAGACTGAAACCTTACCTCTCAAGTGTACCTCATTACAAGGAATGCACCTCATTTGGGGGTCTTAAAAAGTTCATGTTCCTTGAAGTTCCTCAAAGTTCCACAGTGAAAGAGTCCGTCACACATTCAGTGTTAGGAATTTTTTTAAGTGAAATCCATGGTAAATAGAAATTAATAAGTAATTCATTAAATGATCTTCTTTATAAGTAAAACCAGCATATTTTAACCATCCTATGATCTTCCTAGTTGTAGTTGTTAGTAAGCCATTAGTATGTGTTCCACATTTTGCCCATTTGTTCCAAATTATGAAGGAGAGTGTTCCTCATTTTGTTGATTGAAGGTTGAGAGCTATGACTGAAACAGCATGGAACATTTTATTTTACAGAGGGATGTAATTGTCGATGACACTGTAGAATACATGCAAGCATACTGTCCCAACCACACCCAGACAACCCCCCCCAACCCAGTGTTGCAACCAAGCTCACACCAATAGGAACAGCCGCAGTTCTAGATCTTTTCATTAGCATAGTATACCAAATAGTCAGACTTCATCATGCAAACTACCACCAAAACATTTATGAATTAGCTCTTGCCATGACTGTGAAGTACTGCAGGCCATAAAAGTGCCATCTGACAAAAGGGACAATTGCTTTTTTTTAAATCTGGTGTTATTGTGTATCATAGCATCATTTCATAGCCAGAGTCCTATCATTGTGCATAACACTATGTGTGATTTGAAGAGCTAGTAAAGCAATGGGGCTGTCAAAGTAGAGTATGTGCATTGTGTATAATCACAGTCAGGATACATTGTTAGTATGTGCCTGTATCCTACCATACTGATGATAACATACTTCTTTGATTGGTTGTGTATGTAACTGAGTATGTCTGTATGTGTGTGTGTTTTCCATTCTTAACCAAGATATGTGAGACACAGATAACAGGGTGTACAGATAGCCACTCACCACTCTTGTCACTCAGCAGCTGCCTACATTAAACTTGCAGTCGACCCAACTCAGAAACACAAGCAGAAGGTATTTTCCCTTCCAGTGATGGAGTAAGTATACTGTCAGTGCCATTTCAGTCATGGCAGGCAACATGGCAGTGACTGGCTACCAAGTCTTTTGTGGCTGTGGTTACTGTTTATGGTGACAATTTTTTATTTATTTATTTTTATTTTGCTTATTTTTTTGTTTCCCAGTTTAGTCCCACTAGCCAGTAGCCTCTTTTCAGGGGAGACCTGAGCTAGTATTTTTATTTCTGTGAGAAATTTGACCAGGGCATCAAAGAACTTCCCCTACTCTTGGTAGTCGGGGGACGGATTTGTGTGTGATATATCCTGACTTCCCATTTCCTGTCCTGACACGGAGGCAGCCAAGAGGAACAGGGAGAAAATATGGCTGATTCAGATGAAAATGAAGTGAAGGTTGATGAAAATGTGGCTGAAATGGTAGTGTCACTACCAGAAGTTTTTTTCTGATGCTGTGGGTGCAGAAAAAAAGTGATATTGGAAGAAAAGGAGACTGTAGATGTAACAGAGATAGATTCAGAGGAAAACTTTCAGAGGAGATTGTTTGAAGGAGAGACAGTTACCTCTGAGAAATGCATAATTACAACCCGTCAATTGGGAGGGTTGTGGGATGATTATTTGGAAGAAATGGTAAACCAAAGTGAACCAGAAAGTGGAGCAGCAATTTCATGGAGTGACATCATGGAGAAAATAGAAGAAGAAAAAGGAGAAGAAGATACTGTGCCAGAAAAGGTTCAAGAGACAAAAACTTCTGCACAAACCTTGGGAGAATGAGCAAAGAATAAAGAAGAAATAAAAGAAACAAAAAAGAAGTATACGGTACATGTGAGCTATAAAAAACAAGAACGTTTGGACAGGTATAAGGTTTGGGACTCTGTCATAGCTCCTCTGGGTGTCAAAGCAAAAGAGGAAAGAGCATTCACTTTAATTAATAAAGAGACATTTTGTGACTTGATATTTGAGACTGGGCAGGCCATGAAAATGTTTTTGGGTACATATGAACAAAAGAAAAATATTATCCATGGTCAGTGTATGTCGCGCAAGCTTTTTCCAGAAAAACAAAAAAAAAGAATAATGATCCAGTTTAGAGATGAAGTTGAAACAAAAGAACTGAAAGATCATTTAACCTCATATAAAGAAGTAATGGACACTACAAAAGTATATGATGAAAGAGGACTATGGACTTGGAGATGGGAATGTGGAGTAATACTGAAAATGGAAAGTAATAATGTTATGCATGTAGATGGTATTATTAATGTTCATGGTAATAGGGGTTTGGGGAAATACAGGGGTCAACCAAAAACGTGTTATTTTGTGAAAAAATGATCATTTAATCAATGAATGTGATAAAAAAGATATTCAAGTGGTAAAACAGGGCATAATGCAAAAAAAATGTGATTTAAAGTGTAAAAAATGTGGCAATACTGGTCATTCATGGCTAGAATGTGAAATGAATGTACAAGAAAATGAAAATGAAGTTATACAGGATTAAGAGAAAGTAGAATGTCTTATACGATAACATGTACAAAAAGATGTAACTGATAAAGAGGTCATACATGAAATTAAAGAAAATAACAAGTAGAAAGAAACAGAAAAGACAAGTGAGGAAGAAGAGGATTGGTGCACAGTAAGAAATAAAAATAATTCAATACGGAAAAGAGTTAAAGAAAGGAAAAGAAAATTCAGAAACATACTGCTTAAAGAAAATAAGAAATGAAAGCTATAAACATTTTATTATACTAACTGTTCTTAAAAGCTGAAAAATATTAGCTTTAAATGTGAACAGTATGAGAAAATCTTAAAAGGAGAATAAATATATTACAATGGTGTGTTGCAGTAGATGCACATATTATTGTTTTATAAGATATCAGATTATTAACAGAGGAAGAAAGAACACAAACTGAAAAACTTTGGAATGGTGTGGTAGTTTGGAACATGGGGAAATAAACATGCTCTGGCATATGTATATTATGCCACAAAAGCATTAAACTATTAGATGTGACCATAGTGGAACTAGGCCGAACTACAGTAATATATGTGAGATGGAAAAAAATATGTGTATAGAATTATAGCTTTATATGCATATGTAGCAGAAAAAAAAGAGAGAAATTATGTTTAAAAATATTCTTGAATATGTTTGTGTAAATGTGGACATTATAGTGGTGGGTGATTTTAATCGTAATTTAAGGAAAAATAAGAGCAATTGTGATGTTAAAATGGCTAAAGAAAGTATGAGAAATGGAAAGTTAAGTGTATGGAAGAATAACCACTGGACCTATAAAAGGAATGAAATTAGGACAGAAATTGATTATTTTTTAATATCTGATAGTTTAAAAGTTATAAAAAAAGGAATTAGGTATGCTGGGTTTTCAGATCATGTGGCAATGTGGGTTAAAGTACAGGAAAATAAAGAATATATAATAATAGTAAAAGGAATAAAGGGAATTAATGAAAATGAATTAGATTTAGAACAGAAAAAAAATTGTGCAATTATGGAAACATTATACGAGTATGAAGGAGTTTTATGAGAATTTGACTGTTTGGTGACTTAAATTTAAAGAAAAATATAAAAAAGTATTTTTAGAATGTATAAGGAAGAAAAGAAGAAAAGAAAAAAGAGAGATATAAGATATTAAGTCAAGAAAGATTTAGAGACTTATTAGAGAAGAAAAATTCCTTTTATGAAAATAAAGAGAAACATATAAAATGAATCAAATTGAAATTAACTTGTTATATAAGCAAAAATATCAAAAATGTTTTCTAGGAAAGGAAGAAGAGGTAGCACCATATTTGAGTAAAATAATAAAAGAAGGAAAAATAATAAGAGAATTAAGAATAAGGAAAGTAAGCAAATAAGACAGCAAGAAGGAATATATAAAATAATTAAATAATATGCACTGGAATTATTTGTTAAGAGAGAAGAAAACACAGAACAAATTTATAACGGTGAAAAATTAAATAAGGAAGATAATGAGTATTTAGAGCAAAAAATAACCATGAAAGAATTGAATGAAATTCTAAAAGATATTAACACGAATTCTGCAAGAGGACTGGATGGAATTGAATATGGCATGTATAAAGAAATGAAAGGGTGGCAAAAAATATTTTTATAGAAGTTATGAATGAATGGTTAGAAACTGGAATTAAAGAGAAAGAGATATGTACAGGAGTTATAAAATTTATATTCAAAAAAGGTAATGAAGAGGAGATAAAAAATTGGAGACCTATACCATTGAATAATACAGATTATAACATTTTTATGAGAATAATAACAAAAAGGTTACATAAAAAAAATGGTAGAATATATAACCAAAATGTATTTGGAAGAAAACGAAAAGGAAGTCAATAGTTATTATGGATAATAAGCAAAATAATTAATGATATCATAAATAAAAATGTAGAAGTGAAGGTTTTGATAGGGGATATAAGTAAAGCTTATGATGATATTCAATATAAATCATTATGGGTAATTTTGCAGGCATATAATGTAAGCAAAAATTATTACAAGTACTAAAATCTGTTTATGAAAGGAAGTATGTGAAACTGAATGTAAAGGGCTGGATTGGTGAAGAAATAAAATTGAATGTGGAATAAAGCAGGGCTGCCCAGCTAGAAGCGTAATTTTCACATTAGTTATGAATGTAATAGTGAAGGAAACTAATAAAATAATAATGATTGTATTCCCCAGTGTTGTTAAGGGACAGATTACAAGAGACTTGCAGCTTAACGTGACTGAAAAAAGTTTTGAAGATGAGTTGAGGCAGTTGAATGTTAATTTTGTTAATAGAGGAGATCACCCTCAGCAAATTAAATCAATGTGTGATGCTATACGTCAACAAAGGGGTAGTACCATTTATCCATATTTTTCAAGTAACAAAAAACAGCAATCAGTACAAAAACCAAGGGTAGAGAGCATGAAATAATCCATGTTTTATAGTAATGACAACAAATATATTAGAGAAATAATTAATAAACATTGGAGTATATTAGTTACAGTTGAAAAGATAAAAAGTACAGTAGGGAATCAACCTAGTTTCAGATATAAAAATAAAAAATGTGTTAAGAGATTATTATGTGGTTATAAAGATATTGAAAAGTAATTTGGGTGTACAAACCCTTGTGCAGCATGCAATTATTGTAAATATATTGAGACTAGTGGTAAATTTATTCATCCAGTAATGCAAAGAGAGTTTGTCTTTCATGTCCATGCCAGTTGTAATAACATAAATATCATTTATTTGGCCTACTGTACCATCTGCCATTCTTTCTATGTTCCTAAGACAAATAGACAGTTACGGGACCATATAAGAGAGCATATATATAATAATAGAAACATCACCAATGCATTGGTGAAACATGTGGTTAATACCAGTATTGAACACTGGTTGAAATTTATGATTGTTGAACAAATAAATATAAGTGAAGTCAAAAACAAAGGGAGCAAACCATGGAACCAAATCAAATTTATCATGCGTTTTGCTCAAAGTCACAATGAAAAATCCACGGATAATCCAAGAAGCTTTATTCCATATAAAATGCAAATGAACAGTAGGTAAGCGCTTTTGCCAAAGGCTTCATCAGACCTCATAATTAATCAAATTGTATTCACATTTAAATACAACAAAAGGCGGGAAAATCCAAAAAACAGACAAGAACTGTTAAAGTGCTAGTGTACATAAAACAAATAATGTACAGCAAAAGAAACTCTCCCTGTTCCTTGTGTATGGGCAAAATTCACATTCTAAAGCACAACAATTACAACTCTTCTAAGGACTGTGTCTCAAGCTAAAACATATAAAAATATGTATAAAATATTCATATAAAAAATATATAAAAAATATATATACATAAAAATAAAACTACCAAACCCTATTAGCAATGCGCATTAACAAACATATTAAAAGATCTTTATATATATATATATATATATATATATATATATATATATATATATCTATACATAAAAACATACAAAAATGATAACATAGAGCTATTCCATATATAGGGTAGAATACATGATCCATATAGATTCCCGTGACTCAGTATATGTTCTGATGTCCCCTCCTCTAGGATTCGGAGAAATCTGTTCTATTATATGAAAATTAAAGACATGTAACTCGTATAATATTATGAGACTCAGATCAGATATCCTTCCTGGCCTGAATTCTACGGTTCCGATTAAACCGTTTTTGAGATCCCGGAGGTTACATAAGTAGTTATTCATTTATTTTGTCATGTATTCTACCCTATATATGGAATAGCTCTATGTTATCATTTTTGTATGTTTTTATGTATATATATATATATATATATATATATATATATATATATATATATATATATATATAAAAGATCTTTTAATATGTTTGTTAATGCACATTGCTAATAGGGTTTGGTAGTTTTATTCTTATGTATATATCTATGTATATATATTTTTTATATATTTTTTATATGAATATTTTATACATATTTTTATATGTTTTAGCTTGAGACACAGTCCTTAGAAGAGTTATAATTGTTGTTCTTTAGAATGTGAATTTTGCCCATACACAAGGAACAGGGAGAGTTTCTTTTGCTGTACATTATTTGTTTTATGTAGCACTAGCACTTTAATAGTTCTTATCTGTTTTTTGGATTTTCCCGCCTTTCGTTGTATTTAAATGTGAATACAATTTGATTAATTATGAGGTCTGATGAAGCCTTTGGCGAAAGCGCTTACCTACTGTTCATTTGCATTTTATATGGAATAAAGCTTCTTGGATTATCCGTGGATTTTTCATTGTGACTTTGAGCGAAACGCATGATAAATTTGATTTGGTTCCATGGTTTGCTCCCTTTGTGTTTGACTTTATTTATAGTTGTTTTTACTTGTTACGAAGGGGCATTCACTCCGCTAACAAGAATATATGTGAGAAAAATAGAAAGGAATGGTACTTAAGTATTATGAAAGCATTTTATTGTATTGATCCATGGAAAGATCTAGAAATAGATAAGAAAAAAGCCATAAGGATGAGATATAATAACTATAAAAAGATTAAAGAATGTAATGATTTTTTATGTTGACTGTCTATTAGAAAATTGCTGGTTAAGGCAAATATGCCATACAAAAAAAGGCAAGATAGAATATGTTATAAACGTGGAGAGTTTGAGGCTACTGAGCATGTGTTTTTGAAATGTGAAAGAGTTAATAATTTGTGGAAAGAAATATGTAAAGATAATAGGGTAAAAAAATAAATATGGGCATAATAGAATTTGGTTATTATGGTGCACGCAAACAGGAAGAAGTGAAGAAAATGGACAGAGTAATATTTTATGCTTCATGTACTATATGGAACGAGAGATTAAATTAAATTAAATACAATGGAAATGGACTTTGACAAAGATTTTGGAAAAAATAATGTTTTGCTTGTGGATAAAAGAGTGGGGGGAGGATGTTTAAATTGAAGTTTATAATTTATGGAGATTTGTAAATAGATATAAATAATGTAAATATGTAAACACTATGTAATGTATATATCAATAATAAACCTACTCTTTTCAATAGGTGCCATGGAATTTTTACATCCACCTGAGCTACCACTGACACAAGCAGATGGGACCTCAGTTTAACATCTTATCTGAAGGATGACATGCTTTGGATCGCAGTACTTGTGTGAATGCTGCACTGCAGTATCAGGGGTCCAGTCCCCTGGACAGTTGGAATAGAACAAACAGTCTTCTGGTCTTCCAGCACCAAAGGCAAGTGTGCTATCTGTTGTGCCACATACTAGTGCCCTCACTTTTTTCTTTTTATTTAACTATTTCTTGCTGTTTGCATTAGTAACTTTTTGACTCATTTGTTCCTGTGTTTTGTCTAGTGCTGTGACCATCTATTTCTAACATTTACATCTATATTCTGTTGGGGTTTGTTGGCACAGCTTTATTGGAGTGTCAGGACTTGTTAGTACAACTATGGAATGCTGAGACTTTTTGGCAGAGCTTTGGAGTGCTGGGACTTGTGAATGCATTGTTTTCCACCCAGGAATTGAAGGATATCACCAGTAGGTGCCTTGGTGAGCCCTTCACCTGCCCTGAGGCCATGCACTTGCATTGCTTCCTCTCTACTGAGGTATTATGTCGGTGCACACCTGGCTTAACCATTGCCCTCATCCATGGATAGGAACATCCATACTCCATGCCGGGTCTGACAGATGCCCAGGATGCTAATCAAATGTCAGTCACTTGGGCTCTAGTAAGGGTTTTAAGTCTCTACACCATGAGAGTTAGATGTTTTGTTGCTATACTCATCATAAGTTTATCCTGCCACATCTGGAGTTCCATTGGGTTGCATATTGGGCCCAATAATTTTCTCCACACACACACACACACACACACACACATATATATATATGTGTGTGTGTGTGTGTGTGTGTGTGTGTGTGTATATATATATATATATATATATATATATATATATATATATATATATATATATATATATAGGTCTATTTCTAATAATTAAAAACTCTTTTCTTCGAAGATTAGAAAGCAGACACCCACTTTCATGAAAGTGCACTTAAGCGAAAGTGCACTTTCGTGAAAGTCAGTTAACTGCATCACAGTACAGCGGGTTAAGGAAATACATCCTTTTTCCCACTGTAGTGCGATCTCAGTGTTAGTATATATAAGTAGCAGGGGTGTGGGGGGTGCAGCCCCTCTGCAAAAATGTATTCTACTTTGCCAGACACCTCTGATAATTCTAGGGGATAAGGAAATATAACCTTTTCCTCACTGTAGTGTGATCAGAGATCTGTCCAGATTGAGCTTGTACTTTTTATTTTGATCATTACTTATTTTTTACGGGCTCTAATAGTTTTCCTTACTACCTCCACATTTTTACTCTGCACCTGTTTCTGTTTAATGCTTTTCTGTGATTAAAGTATACTTATTTTTTTTTGTTTTGCTTTGTCTTCTTATTGTTAGTGCAGAGAGTTAAGAATATGTGCTGTACTTCCTGTGATATAGGGTTTGATTCTCTCAATCCCCATTTGTCTATTGCTTGACTTTGAGCAAGTCACATGGCTTATCCTCGTAAAGGAAAGAGATTTACTAGTATGTATTATTATCATCATTGTAATGGTGTTTGGTAACAAGTTCCTTAATAAATTATATATTTTCACTTCTGAAGTTTAATTTTATGTTTGCCTCTTCCACTTCATGTGAACAATTGTTTTCATCATCATTGACAAGTAGGTATTCTACCTTTACGTACAGACAATAAATACTGAAATAACAATAAACATATATGCCACCATGCTTGTACAGCAATAATCTACACTTGTGACCTTCATGTACAGTGAGATTACTGTTTGTTTCCACACTCTTGGTATACAGATCCTGTGAAGCATTGAATATATGGGAAGGTTTGACACTGAATGCAGTGGGGAAAGGACTGGTGACAGGCAGTGTCATGCAATAGTCCATGTCTTGTCAGACTGTATTGATACAAACCTGATTGGGGCTAATATGTATGCCAAGGGCCTGGGAGTGTTCAGTTTGGCAGCACATTTTTATGAATTGTGATGCTGTCAGGAATGAGGGTGTCAGAAGTGCACACAATTGGTGTAAAGGGCTGTGCATGATGTTTATGAATGCAGAGGTGGTTGGCATCTACTCTATGGAGAGTTGATATGAGTCATGGTGAAATATCAATTGCCCTGTGAGAAGGGTTTTAAAAGCCAAGGTATGTTGACTACTAACATACATGACAATACTCCAGGTGACTGGTAATATTGGAAATATACTTCCTTAATGATTGTTAAGACTGCCTCCATCATTCTTTTCTGTGTATCTGAAAAAAAGAGTTAGAGTTGACTCATGGAATTGCAGAGTTTAGTTCCCAAATACAAACACAATGAATAAAACAGAGCAGGAAATAAATCTATACTGGATGTGTGGGAATGTTGTAAGAGAAAAAAGACCTGGTGGACTAAAAGGATTAGGAAGGCATTCTACAATGACATGGATATACGTACCTTGAACTATCAAAAACACCAAAAAAGTCCAAAAACTGCAAACCAAAGAAACAGCTCACTCCAGATATAAATGAAGAAGTTTGTTTAAGTATATAGCTAGTGCTCATAAGCGCTGTAACTATACCTATTAAAGACCATTATGCTGAGCATATACTCAGAATATAAAAGCAGCAGTGATTAAGTCATTTGGAGCTATGAATAATTTGCATCAGATATATGCACATATCCAAGCCTATTGTTCTGATATAGTAGTTACAATAATGACCAAACATATCTAAATGATTTTCCTTGTACAGATTCATGTGTATCATATATGCACTTTAAATTTGAAATACAACATAACAGCCTGAGCTCAGATACACCAGATATCAGCATAAAGAGTTGCTGCATACAAAAGATAGAATACATTTTCCATGTTGAAACAGAATTTCCAGTTAATTTGAAATTAAGAAGGGCAGTGCACATTTGTTTTGGATGAACTACAGGAAGATATTAGAAGAAGACAGCAAGAAAATAGTTGTAGCAATCACCTCATTTGAAGAAAGGTACTATGAATATATTGCACCACCTCATAATGTGCTCAAAAAATAAGGAAACATATTTGTAATCTGAATATGAAATATTATTGATAGTGTATGAATGGATATTGTTAAAATATGTGAATGTAATTGAGATTTTAATGGTGGTATGAACATGGTCAAACAACTAAGGTCAAACAATCTTAATAAACTTTATATAAAACCACCAAACAACGTAGAATTATAATCCACAACCACAAAAACCAGGAATCGAGATGCGTAAAAAGCACAATGTTCTGTTTTATTCACACAGACAAAAAAAAATATAAAAATTCTCCTAGCATCTTGGCTAACAAATAGCCTTTACATAGTAATCCCTATTCTAAACTGTACTCCTTATATACATAGCATTCTTCCAATTTCATAATTAAAAAAAAACAATTAAACAATTAAATAATACCAAGGGACTTTCATAAAAAAAAAATTCCAATTACACTCCCTATTTAAGCCCCTTGGATAGATTATTTTTTCTTAAATAGTGCTTAATAGTCTCTTCACTCAGAAAATTGTTCTTGATTTGTTCCAAAACTGTAACTTGTAAACCTCCAGGTCTCCTTCATGGAATTTGTTAAAATGTTCTGCTACTGGATTAGTTAATTTGTTATTCTTAACATCTCTCACATGCTCCTTAATCCTCACTGATATACTCCTTTTAGTTTCTCCCAAACAATGTTTACCACAAGGGCACCTTAAACCATATATAATACCTGCACTTTTACAAGAATAAGGCCCCTGCTCTTGAATTTTTATACCATTTATAATTGAAAAGGTTCTAACTAAATATATGCAAACTGAACAACCCCCACAGGGTATTGTACCTTTCACCATAATTTCCTCTATTATTTGGCTAGATGGTCTCCTATAAACCCTGTGTTCTAGGAAGTCTTTAAGACCCCCCCCCCCCCGATAAGAAAAGTTGAGTCTAACATTTTTTAAGGATGTGACCTCTCTTTTCACAATATTTCAATAATTTTTCATTAAATGTTCTAGTTTGGCAGAGAACAAGGTGTATTTGGAGACAAAAAAACAGTTTTTTTTATCCAAACTCTGCTTGTAAGATCCTGAACTAATATTTCTACTACAACATTTAAAATGACCCTTCCTATTCTTAACCTTGTCATAACCGTCTCTAACCTGATGTACATCATAACTCCTATTCAAAAACATGATGGTTGCCTTTTGTATTTCTATCTCACATTCTTGTTTGTCACTACACAATCTACTAATCCTGATTATTTCCACGTATGGAATAGATGCTAAAGTATGCTTAGGGTGAAAGCTCGTGGCATGTAGCATTTGATTCGGTTGATCAAATTTTCTAAATATTTTAGTTTTTATCTTACCATCAATCACCCCATCAATAGTGATGTCCAAATAATTAACCCTATTCCTTTTCTGTAAACCATTGAACTTCATAGAGAACCTATTACACTCTAAATACTCTATGAATTGTTCCACCTCCCCCTTGTCCTCCCTTGCAGATAAAAATAAGGTCATCAACGAACCTGTAATATCCCTTAACATATTTTGTATAGAAATTACTCCTATAAATATGTATAAATATGTATATTTTCATAGAGGACCATGAAGAGATTGGCATACATGGGGCGAAGGCCGCCCTCATGGATGTCCCTTGCATTTGTTTATACAAATTGCCATCAAATTCAAAAATATTATTTGTAAGGCAGAAAAAGGTAAGCTCTTTAATGTATTGAGTCCTTGGACAATCTCCTAAAAAGTATTCCAATGCTTCCATGCCAAATCTATACTGTATATTTGCGTAAAGGCTAACCACATCCAAAACCAAAAAATACATCCCTTCCTTCCAGTCTTTTGCATGTATCTTGTCCATAAAATCAAAAGAATCTTTTATATAAGAAGGTAATTTCATTACTTCCTTGAGCAAATATTGATGTAGGAAACAACCCAGGTTGTGAGTGAAGTATCCACTCGCCAAAACAATCGGACGACCGGAGGATTTTTAACATCCTTGTGTATTTTTGGGGAGCAAATCAATTTTGCCATAGTACTATTCTTTCTACCAAATTTATGTTGCACATCA